>NW_022196906.1:62498596-62535456 GCF_008632895.1 Mastomys coucha | reverse complement strand
AGGAGGAGGAGGAGGAGGAGAAGAAGAAGAAGAAGAAGGAGGAGGAGGAGGAGGAGGAGGAGGAGGAGAAATTAATCAAATTTTCTAAATTAAGAAAGATATTTCCAATAGATTCCCACTGGCCAGATACTGGTTTTACCAAATGCCTAGCAAAGTGGAATAAAGGTCAGTGTGGGACAAGGACAACCTCACTGCTGGTTTTCAGACACAACAGGAACTGTACTGCCAGCAAGGCAAGCCTCCCCAGCACTTTCCACAATTTAGAGACTCACCTGCATAGGCTTAAGTTTTCCTTTTATCTCCATGCCTGGAATCTGTGTGTACCATCCTGCCGACAAATTCCGCTGTATGGACAAAAGCATGTTCACTGGTTTTAAGATTTCAATGTCATGCTGAGGGGAGTCAGCCTGTAAAACAGTTCTGAAAGAAAAATGAGGATTTTTTATAAATATCTATGTATTTTAATTTTGCTTAAAATGAGGACTGCCATGTTCCAAATGCTTTTATAACACTTTCCTAAACACTTAAGAGCTGTGATCAGAATTATTTTAGAACATGTTTCTAGAGTAGATTTATATGCAAAGCTACTGGAGACAATAAACCCTGACAAACTTTATATCAGGTCTGAAGAATTGTCTAGATCACCAAGACAACATGTGTATACAAAGGCCATACCTTGCCAAAACTGAATCATAAGAAACTCACTGTGCATTTATCTGTTACTATGGTCCTCCAAACTCAAGGAGAAAAACAGATCAACTCTACAAGTTACTGACCATATAACAAGAGCTATTTCTAATCTGTCTGCCAATAACCCTTCACATAACCAAGTAAATACTGCTCCTCATAGCATCAAGGCTTTCCCACTGTGATTCAGGGACTCTGGGATGCTTCCCTGAAAACTAACTGTAACAAGGCTTAGGAGTGAGAATTTTAAATTGTACTATAAATCAGGAAAGTCTCTCCCACAAAGAAAAAGAAATAGCTATGTGGAACTTAGGAAAACAAAAACAAATGTTACTGAGCACACTAGAGTTTACCACCTTGACCATCTCATTATGTTGACTAAGCTCATCTCAAACTCGTGAACTTATGGCCTGCTCATCTCAGCATCCTGAATAGGTGGGAGGCATGTGGACCATCCCCATTCCTCATTAGGAAATTTGAATTTTACAAGTATTTTTTAAAGAATGAAAAGAATAACCATACTGTAAAATTAAGACAGAACACAGGCCCTACAAAGCACACTGCTATTAACCGCTGGCCAGAAAGCAGTAGTCAAAGTCTCCTGATTGGAATAAACAAAGAATAAGAGTTATGATCATTACAGAAATTACTGCAGGTGAAAAAAAGTGTATGACAATGCACAGAAATCAGCAAACAGCTTGATGACACACGTGTACCTGGAGAGCTTTAGCTGCGTGAGCTGGATGCTCATATTGTCGGCCACTGGAGGAAGAGCGAGCTGCTCCACAGAAACCAAGCTAAACTTGTTCTCAACTCTGATCAAGCCCAGATCTGCTATAACGACATTAGGTGACACAGAAGACTGGGGAATGGTGATGACAGGTGCTTTCAAATCGATGTCCATCAGAAGCCGGAAGCTCTTCTGGGCCAGGTCCTTCACACTAGATGCAGCTCTCTCTGCAGCCTGCACTGTGGCTGTGCTCAAGGCTTCCTTGGCAGCTTGGAAATTGTTGAGGAAGCTCTGTTAGGAAAGAATGACAGGTGGACTCAGTCCCCCAAGGAAATGAAAGGGAAGCTCAATGGAGAGGGCACAAGACAGAAACGTGATTTATGACTTAAAGACCATTTTCCTCAGAATAACCAGGCACCTTAAATTGGAATTTAAATGAAAAGGAAGTTGGACAGCACTCTATCCCAAAGCAGACTCCATTCTGTACTTTCAGGTTGTAAGAACGATCAGCAACTAATGCCTTAGCAGCTCATTAATGAAGATTTTTTTGTAGTGTACTAGAGATATGCAAATATGGTTGTCTATCATCTGGCAATCATTAACAGGAATCAAAAGTTATTTGTGGTTAAGATACACTTTACCTCCATTTCAACTGAAAATAAAATATCTTCCAAGTGAAGAATCTAAAAACAATATTCTTAGCATGCATCCATTAATCATACAGAGTGACTTCATCTCTCTCACTACCCCAAGATATACACATTCGAAAAACACAAACATGGTAGTTTAGATATATAAATGGATGACCAGTAAGCTCATGAACTAGCAGGTTTAAACTCTTCAGACCAAGATTTTTAAGGACCCAGTCAAAGTAAGAATTTCGTGGCCAAAATTTCATGGCCTTTTTTATCACAAATATAGTCAAAACTCTAACTTTCAATAATTGTTTTTCAATTACATGATGACTTTTGGGCATTATACCAAATACTAATATTGAAAAGCCCTAAATTACAATATTAAATCATACAAACAATATGATACATAAAAATAATAGCTGAATATGGTGGTGTACACCTTTAGTTTTCAGCACTTGGGAGGTAGAGGCAGGAGGATTAGGAATTCAAAGTCATCCTAGGCTACACAGTGAACTTGAAGCCAGTCTGGGCTAAATGAGATCCTGTGTATTAAAAAACAAGTACTAACAAACAAACAGTACATACATGTGTATGCATATGTGTACATACATAAATAAAAATAAAATAACAAAAAGTACTTTAAAAGCACTATAAAAATGTTAAAGGATGATAGATTTTACATTCAAAACAATAATTAAAGCTTCCATTTTGGAGCCAGCAACATGACACAACTGGCAAAGGTGCTTATGGACCAAGTCTGGCAATGTGACATTGATCCTGGAACCAACGAAAGGTAGGAGAAAGCTAACTCCACAATGTTGTCCTCTGGCTGGCAAACAGGATGCTGTGGCATCCAGGCCCACACACATCATACATGTGTATATGTACATGTATTTTAAGAATTAACTTCCATTTTCTTTACCAGCATTTAAAAGCTTTACTTAATTAGAACTCCCTGTTCAGAGTTCGGGTGTTTACACGGTCCTTCATTATGTCTGAACCTTAAATGCTCGTCAAGGAACCTGTATTGAGGATTGGGCTAGCAGGCTGCAACGCCACTGACACCACTGTGACCACTAGAAAGGAGGGGCTGATGGGAGGAAGTGTAGTCACAGGGAGCATGCTCTATATGGGGACACTGGGGCCTGGTCCCATCTCTCCTCTCTCTTCCCCAGCATCCATAAGGTCATCATCCCTGCCCAGCACACATCCTCCTTCAGAATGGTCTCCCTCATCACAAACCCTCAAACAAGAGAGCAGTGCAATGGAGGAAAAACTCTGGTTCAGGTACATAGCCACAATACTTATACTTCAGTAAGAAATAAAAACAAGTAGAAGTGAACTTACCAAGAGAGACATAAAGAATTTATGAACATAGACAATCTGGATACAGCCCACTTTGAGACTAAGTCTGCCATCTACTTTAGACATATCACCATAATTCTCTCCTTCTGTGGCATCTGGATACAGACTCATCTGGAACCGGAAGACTTCATCTCCCAAAATAGAGACGGCCTGACATTACAAGACAATCAATCGGTTATTATGTCAGAGCTACAGAGCCCTGCTCTCTGGACCCTCAGGACACTTCCTGACCACAAGAGCCTGACAGGTGAAAAAGACTCACAGAAATTCAACATCAGCCAACGCTCTCCATTTCTATCTATGTCACCTCATTGATAAAGCACTGCCCTACCCCTGAGCTTCCCAGGACTAATTTTTCCAAATCATTACACATGACCTCCCATCTTCATCCACAGCCCTAATGTGCCCACCAACGTGTCAGACAAATAACAAATGTATAGTGGCATCTGGTCCCCAAAAGCCACACTACAACACAGAAATTGGTTTTGTGATTACCTTTTTGTGAATGGACAGTGAATCAACATTCATAACTATGATATTCTTAAGTCTGGCAAACACATCAGTCTGCTTTGGCTTCACAGAAATCGAGGCATCCATTCCTAAAGAGACAGCATTTACAGATAGAAGAGACACCATTTACAGATATTTCCTTTTTATAAGCAAACTCAAAAGCACTAATATACAACTGAAATACAAGATAAATAAACAAACAGTACTATGGAACGTGCTAACATAGTCACCTCCCATATGTGTGGTACCTAAAAAAGGTGGAACCACTTTTAAGTCAGCATACTCCTCATACATAACAGTTGAGGAAATTTAAAAATAAAACCAAAAAGTTTTAAGTAAATCAGTGACATACTCTCTGAAGACATTATGCTAGACATTGCTTCGAGCAGAGCCACTCACTTGGGGAGACTTAGTACTTTCCAATGCACTTCATAAACATGTGTTTTTAAAGCTGAAACAAACGAGCATTGCCTTCCGGCTAAGAATTATTTCTACAATAATTTATATCTATGGTAAACTTCTAAAGTCAGAAGTTTGCCATGTTCATTATATCAAAGGCAAGAGACTGCCTACAGCTAAGACTTAGCCGTGTTTGCTAAATACGGCTAACGTTTCAATCTTCTGAAACTGCTTACAACATCCAACACACTTGTTCATTCACACACAAGTAAATCTATAAATGTCACCCTCACAACAACATTTACAGGGGAAGTAAGGAACAGAAAGTTACTTTGAGCCTGACTTGAGTCAACGTGAGCCTGTGGTTAGCTTCAGGGTCTGAGCCATGCTGGCCTTCTCAGAACTTACTATATAACCTGAGGCCGAAGTCTCGAATCAAAAAGAGTTTAAAATGTCTTTTACAAATTAATTTTGCTAAGCCAAATATGCTCAAAATGCAAAGGAAAACAAGGATAATGACTCATTTTTACCCTGTGAGAGTTACTACAATACTCACCTAAGTTTAAAGTTCTCTTATTCTGAAAAGGAAACCATTATGAAAACCTTAAGCCTCAGATGTATTCTGAAAAATTTTAAATGGAGAATGAATATCTCATGTCAGCAGTAAATCATAACTATTTTCAAAGTACATTTGTTCAAAGCTTGCATATATTTTCAATACAAAGTAATCCAGCCATCTTTATAATATACTATGTAAAAAGAATTACTTACCATGTATTTTAATTTCTGCTATGTTACTCTTGTGATCACAAATGAAGATGTTAAAGGCATTTAATTCAGCTGTGACCTTCAAATCAAACATGTCACCCTCATAAGAGCTGGGCACTGAAAAGCAGTGGAAACCAGAGGTCAGAGTTGCATGATGCACAAAGATGAGAAAACACAGTATAGTTCACCAATAAAAATCATATAACGTACAAAAGGAACCACTAAAATATCTGTTAAGCCAATATAAATATGGATTTTGCCACTCAGATAAAACCTAGCCAGTTGTCCTTGAGATATGAATAAGGGCAACCACAACACCTTGATGGTACCATTCACTAGGTGAACATGCTCCTAACACTGTTTCTCCTAGGGAAAAAGAGGAAACCCTCTAAATTAGAGTCTAGAATTTGGTTAGTACAAAAATTTTAATTAGTCACATCACAAACTAGATCAAAGAATAATTCATGAAAATTGAGATTAAACAATCAATGAAATTCACTATTATTTAAGAATTATTTATGTTCTTTAATGAAAAAAAACCCACAACCCAGTTTCTTCAGATTATATGTCATGGGTCCATAAGTAATTCTACAACAGAGTCACCAAGAAAAGTACATGTATTAAAGTTTTTAAAAAAAAAAATCACCAAAAAAAATGTGTATGTAATAAAATAGTCAAGCTGAGTGCATTAGCAAATCTTGAAAGAGGCTAAAGTGGAAGGATTATCTGAGTTTGAGGCTAGTCTGAGCTATACAATGTGCTCAAGACCAGTTGTTATTTCAAAACAATCAAATAAATAAATAAATAAATAAATAAAAGAATCACAACTAAATGGGTTTAATTTTTTTGTGTAGGTCCTTATTTATTTAGACTACACTTTCCCATGACTCTGTTTTACATGCAGAAACCAGAATCTTCCTATAAACAAAAAGCATGGGGCTCTCAAGTTTTAATCCTAGTATTATAGGTTGTTTGCTGTCTCAATATCTGATGCAGGATAAAGAAGCCATAAAGTCAAGTTATACAGTAAAACCAGAGAACAGTTCAGCCGGGCTAATGCTGCTTAGACATTGAATGTAGCTTGAACACTGGCCTTGCATTCACTTAGATGAGCTATGAATGGTATATGCATATGTAATAAAGAGATAACATTTCTAAGAAAACTCTCTCTTAAAGATCTTAGCTTGTTAAGCACACTATGATAAAGAAGTCAGGTCTGATGGCCACATTTAGCAAGCTCTCACAGCCTGGTCTACACAGCAAGACACTGTCAAAACAACAAGGTAGCTGGGAAAAAGTGGCACATGTCCTTAATCCCAGCACTTGGGAGGAAGAAGCAGGCGGATTTCTGAGTTTGAGGCCATCCTGGTCTACAGAGTGAGTTACAGGACAGCTAAGGCTATACAGAGAAACAAACGAGGTAAAATTCTACATCTAACGACATTATTTTTCTATGATTTTAAAAGCTAAGATCCTTGTATCAGATTCAATAGTACTAAAAATTTTACCCTTAAGATATCAGTAATATAGATATAATTCAAGGGGGGAATAATCAGAAATTTATATAATTTTAAAAATTAATTAAATGTTTGACTTAAAAATCAAGCACATGTTCTTCATCCATTCAGTACTTTATATCCAACATTTCAGAATACAAGTAATGTACATAGTGAACATAGACCAAGTTCTATGTGTGACTGAAAGAGAGAAGAGGTCAGAGGTCAGGCTGGGGCCCAAAAAGAACTCACAGCGGCTGTGCACAGCAGCACTGACTGAAGAGGATCTCTGTGGGTGAGCATGAATCACCATGTTCGAATGTCTTACCTTCTCACTGTTATTAGACAGAAAGCTGAAAGAAGTGTCGATGCTAAGAACCTACAAATTCTATTTCATAAAAGAGCCAGAGAGTGAAATCCACTGGAAGTACATGATTACCATTAACATTTACTTCCAATTCTTTAATAAATTGGCATGCAATCCTGTAAGAACAGAAGTCACTTTCTTCTGAAGCTATACTCATCTGTTAAACACGGTGTTCATCAAGGGGCTGACATTTATCCTAGCTGCAAACATGAGTTATTCTATGAGAGCACATAGGAGAGACTGATACCGGCTTTGATGGCAAGACTTCTGGATTCCCCCACAAGCGGCTTTAGCTCAGATTCCTTCTCAGGGGAGGAAGAGTCAGAGGGTGGAACAGCAGATGACAAAAAATCCATGAGGGAAAGTAAAGCCTCCAAATGAAGCACCAAGTCCAAGGTCGAAAACGAAACCTAAGGCAACACCAGAAACAAGAACTTCAAGGATGTTCACTCCATTGTGGGATCCATCGTGCTGATGGGGATATGGTCATGCCACTAAGAGTCAATCACTCCACTGTGGGGGATGGTGGTCATGCCACTGGAAGACAGTGACACCAATCAGGGAACAGTGGTCATGTCAATGGGGTCACAGTGACACCACTGGGTTGAGTTTCTGTCAGTGTATGTAACTAACATAAGAATGGTTCAACCCTTTCTAAATAATTAAGAATGAATTACTAGTATCATTTTAGTCCTTTTCATTACTATTATACTGTCAAACTTTACACTGGCAACAAATCAATGTTCTGCCCACTTGCAGAACAGACAATAATTCTAACCTCAACCAAGCTTGATGGTCTTAAATGAAGACACAGGAGAATTCCTACACTGACTACATACATCCAAATGGACTGTGTATGTCTATACTAGACTATGCACTATCCTTGTCATTAATCTTAATTCTAACTCTAAAACCAACACAGAATTCAAATGTTCAGTGCTGCCAGCAACATTAATCCAAATAACTATGTTACATTAAAGTAAACAAATTTTTCTAAAAATTGTTTGTATATTCAACAATTTTTAATTCACATTTTAAAATAATCTTTTCAGAAACAAGTTTTGACAAGACCTTTATTTCAATTCTATATGTACTAAATTTTTTATGTCTATTACTACTGCCCCAATTCTAATTTTAGATCCTATATCTTACAGCTGAAAGTGGCATCAAGCTCCATTGAATCTCAAGAACCTAATCTTAAGATGAATTACAAAAGACTTACCTTCAGCTTCTGTTTGGTATTATCATGAAGAGTCTTAAAGTCTGGTCCATCACTGTCTGCCTATAAGCAATTGATAATTAAACCATTGAGTTAAAAACAGTAAAATTTCACACATTGAAAACACACATATTTACAACTTAAGTATACTATTAAGAACCAACAAGGATGTTTCTTATAGGCAAATAAGAATATGACCCCAACATTGACCACATAAATATGCTCTACATACTGTAGATGCAAAATCTCAGGTTCCTTATTCTACTCCGAATTAGATGTCAGGGCATATAATTAGATAGGCCCATCCAAATGTGGAAACTGCTGCTACCTAATTTATAACACAGCTTGCTTCAGGACATGGCTCAGCTTTGACTGTTCACTCCTATTTATTCAACTCCCCAGGGAAGCTCATTAGGTTAATGGAGTATAAAGGATTTTGATATGTTTCTATAATTCATCATCAACCACCTTGGACTGAAAAACTTAGGGAAGAATTCAAATACTAAGAATGAGAGGAAAATAAGTAATTTCATACATTTAAATATTAATCCCAGGAATGAAATGAGGTTTTGTTATGCTAAATTTTAATTGTCAACTTCATAAAACCTAGAGTCATCTAGAAAGCAAGTTTCAATATGGGTTGTCTACAATGGGCTAGCCTGAGGACATGACTATAAGTTTTCTTCAGTTAACTGATATAGGAAGATCCAGCCCATTGTGGGCCATGCCATTCCCGAGGCAAGAGATCTTTAATGGTATAATAATAGGGAAAGAGCGCTGGACACAAACAAGCAGGAAACATGTATGTGTTCATCTTTCTCTGCTCTTGACTATGGATGTGTGATGTTCTGTCCTGATTTACCCACAATGATAGACTGAATTATAAGGTGATAGTATCCCTTTCTCCACTACACGGACTTTCTGTCAGGGTATTTATCACAGCAGCAGAAGAAACTAGAGCAGACACCTTAATGAACAGCATTTTCAGGAGGGTCCCATCAGACCCATCAGAGGTGTTGACAATGTGCAGAGGCTCGCCTTTAGAATCTGGAAGGGAAAAGACAAGTCCAATCTTATCATCCCTTCAACACCTCAAACATCTTGTAAAACAGACCCAGTCAGTTACCCAGAGAAATGCACATTAGAGAACTATACATAAAACAGGCAAATGTATTATACTATCTAAAAATCATACCACAGTAAGTCTAACTTTGAAAAACTGGAAAGAAAAGTCAAAGACCACAAAATTAACAAATCTACACAGCTCTAGTCAATAATATCTCTTAGATATAGTACTACTACAGGTATTATCCTCATGTGAACCAACATGAACAGAAGAAATAGCAGCTTTAAGATACAAGAAGGGATTATTCTCAACACAAGTTTATCTTCTCAAAAATGCTCCACAGAGTCCTTTAGAAGCTTAAGCAAACAAGGACTTATAACTCAGATAGCCTCAGACTTAAACAGTGAATTGCCTATTAAACTACAGCTTCACAGTCACTTGGGAGGAAGCGAGACTAGCCGTTGAGGCTACATGTCTCCTTCTATATATTTATGTTTTGTTTAACATTTACTTTTTATAAGTACTCATCAAAGTGATTTAAAACAGACCTTAACATTCATGTGACTTGCAACAAAATCAATGCAAAGTTAGACTTCTTAATAATTAAGTTCTCAAAAGGGGTCTTTGGTTCTGGGATTTGACTTCTTAATGTCACTACAATCATTTAGGTGAGATTTATTACAGTATCACCAACAAATTGGAGATGTAAGGAATAGACATAGTACATAGAAGAATGCAGAAAATGAGCCCTGTGTTTATATTGATCTTAAGACCTGCATTGTCTCTCCACAGATGGGCCTGCACACTCACCAGGGAAGTGGAAACACCGCATGGTAATCTTTCTGAGGTATGCTTCAGCAGTCATGTCATGGGCTTTTACCCTAGCTTCCAACCCGAGATGCAGGATCTTCAGTTCATGTAAGGGGCTTCCTTTCTTTTCTGCTTTTTTCATCAAAGTAACCACAACCTAAAAGAATGAGCATGGATTGTCACAAACTTCTTCACTACTGTACAGTGCCAATAAGAACTTGGTAGCTACAAGAAGCAAAATAAAGAAATTCACACAAGAAAAAGATATTCTGAGCCTGAAAAATGTCTATCATTATTTACATTATACACATTTGAAATACCACTACTGTTTTCTACTGACTTTCAAAGGTGAAGTACCTAAATAAATAAATAACAAGCAAAAATAATTAATTAATTAATTAAAATAAAAGGACACATGGTAGAGTGGCCAGAAGGAAGGCAAGTAGCAGTCCAATCCTAGAAACCCTAATTGATGAGCCGATTCTGTCTGAAATTCTGTTGAAAGTAGCTGCTGGTTTTTATACTAATCTCTAAGCAAGGCTTCTTAACCTTAGGTGCTATCCTGACCATAATAGGTCACGTGAGCACTTGTGTCTCTACACAGCAGTTAGTAGCTCCCTGTATACAGTAGCAGCATAACACCAAACACCTATCTAGCAGGCACAGACTCCTCTCCACCAGCTCAACCAGGCCTGCAGGGACGGAGCTGTCACAGCATAGACAATAAATGCTAGGAAAAGAACGTATGCATTTTCACATCCACCCCTTTCTACCTATGCCCATCCATTCTATCTAACTGGCCTCTTTATTCAATACATTTTCTCAAACTATTTATTTACTTTACTTTACAAACTCCACTCAAATGTCACTTCCTCCCAGAAACCTTTCCTAACCCTTTCTGCCTACTCATATGCCCAGTCACTACCATTTATACTACAGGCTCTGAAAGTAACTTATCCTGAGCATATTTTTAATGGAAATGCACCACTGTATTTAGAACCTATTTATTTTCTAATTTATCCTTGGCTCTGGCACACACACTGCACAACTGTTGAATAGATAGCATTTTTAAATATATATGATTTGTGCTTTATTCTATGAAGAGTTTCTGACATTTATTTACAAAAGATTCCTCCTATCTCTCTCTCTTGCCCTTCTTACATGAAAATCCAATGCAAGGCACATTGTAACGTCCTATGATGGCTAAAAAGCAAGTTACATGAAGTGCTCCATTTCTCTCTTAAAAAAGAAAAAGAAAGAGAAAGAAAGAAAGGAAGGAAGGAAGGAAGAAAGGAAGGAAGAAAGAAACCAGGATCCCTAAAATGTAACTGGTTCTTAATAAATTTTCAAATTTTAAAGCACATTAACAGTCTAAGGTAGTTTTCATACATATTATTTATAAATTTAGCTTAATAGAAATACCCATAATCTGTTCACCCCACTTTATAAAATGTGATAAAATTACACACCTCTTTAATTTCAAAGTTCAACAGTACATTAATGATGTCTACAGATCTGGTCTCTTCCACTCTGGCTGCTGGCACACCTTGTGTGGTATGCACATCCTGCAGTGTAGAGGCTTCTCGGCATGCTTTAGTTTCACCTATAGATGTTAAAGAGAAACATGTGCTTCTGATCTTTTGTTTCTTTCACAGATAGTTGCTGAAAACATGTATGAGCACCTGAAGATCCACAAATCCATATCAGCTCTCAGCATTAAAAAACTCATGATTTAGTAAGAGATAGACACAGTGAAAGTCAGATCAAAAAGAATCAAGGTGAACGTACTCACAAGAAGCAGGCAAATGTTAATGGGCTGGACATCAATTGCACAGAAAGAGGACAAGGAGGTGAAGGCATATTAATACAGATGAATTACCCACACGGAGCAGGAGGAGTCCTTCACAGAAAGGACAGTCCGCCTTTTAAAAGTAAGATGAAAACCATACAGGCAAAAAAGATGGCACATGGCAGGGTCTGCAAACAGAGCAGACTGCAGAATGGCTAAGGCATGAGGTGGGTAGCCAGAGACAGGGCTAAGAAAGAGGAAGGGGCCATGCATGCCAGTCTAGGAAGGGGAAGAAAGGCTCCGTGGCTGATGCTGTTCTGAACCACATACCACGGCATGCAATAAAAGTGTTTCCTAACCTATAACACACAAATAATAAAGCTTGCGTTTGTAACACAGACACTTCGTGATAAGCTATGCATTGACTGTCTTGCTGAAGTCTTAAACCGCCCTTCTGGGGATAGAACTTCAATTGTCCCCAACTCACAAATGAGCACAATAATTTTTTAAACAAATTTGGAGCTTAGCTTAGTGTTATATGCAAGGGCCAATCCAAGTCCATCAGTGTGACTTGACAGCCTTCACTATCAACTATACAACTGTCACTACAGTATTGCAGTTAACATCATCCTGACCACCAATTCAACACACCAGAGCCCTGCAGTATAATATATACCAGAAACCCACGTGGAAAATCTGCCTTACTCACTAATACACTTAGGAAGGCAATACATCTATCATCTTACTTCAGAACTGCATCAAATAAAAATAATTGTTAACAGGTTTGGACAGTCACAAAAGAGGACACCCAAGTAGTCAAAAGGCATATATAAAATAGTTTACTTTGTTAGTAATGAGGACCAAAAGAAAACCACAGTACGGGGCTGTGGAGATGACTCAGTGGCTAAAGCACTTGCCATGCAAGCAAGGGGACAAAAGTTTGCATTCCTGAGAACCAAGTAAGAGTTGAGTGTTGTGCAAGCTCACCTATGATTCCAGCCTCATAGGCAGAGACAGAGATCCCTGGAGAAAAGACCAGTAGAGAAGCTACTTGGGTGAATCTCATGAATCACAGAAAAGAAGCCAAACAGCAAAGAGCAAACTCGTCATGGAGCCACTCATAAAATTCATGAAAAGGCGAGACTAAGCACTGAGTATCAGAGGTCTGAAGAGCAGTGAGCTCTGAGTGGGGCAGGGGCAGGGGCAGGCAGGGGCAGTCTTAGCACCAGGACCCAGGGAGAAGGGTGCTGAGGACCTTGCTCTGTCTTGCTCAGAGAGAGTATGCAGCTGATTCTGAGGTGAACATTTAGAGGTATATGCTTAGACTTATATACAAGACAAAAAGTAAAAATGTACAGTGAAGTCATTTTCACTCAGCCAATGGGCAAAAGTTTCAGAAAATTGATAAAACTGTTAGAAAGATACAAAAATCAACATGACAGAGTACAAAGAACAAGTTCCTCTAAATCTATAACATTTTAAATTAATCAGAACATATTATAGCCATGTAAGAAATTCTCAATTAAATTTTAAATTTTAAGTTAACTGATTAAAACTTTGTATTTACTTTGCTCTTAGTTATATATGAGTTACATTAATAAAGATTATACACCCTCTCACTGGTGAGACAGGACAGGTATGCATGCAAAGTAGATATAAAGGGACATTCCAGTGCCACTTGGATAAAAGTGAAAAACATAACCTGAATATCTGCAGTAGCTTGCTAAAAATGATGATCCTTCAACAGAATTTAATGCCAGGAAATCATTAAAAGTGCTGAGGGAGGTTACCACACAGCACAAACATGGGTATGAAATATATACAACTCCAGCTGTTAGTTTAGAAAAGCACACACAGGTACCAGCACTTGTTTGAAAAGAACAAGGGTCCATCCTGTGTGTATAATATATTCACTATATGTGCATATACATGTCTCTATGTTTAAGTGAAAATGCCCACAACTAATAATTTAAACTTTCTGCTGTTTTTTAATATGCTATGTTTACTGTGGTAAGTATTAATAGTTTAAATTATTTTTTTAATAATTTAAATTCTTAAACTTTACCCCTGTCTTATTTAAAAATCAGATAGAATATGATGCCACAGTCTAGCATTCTTCAATTTTTTTTTTAATATACAAATCAAGACTTTTTACAGAGATCCAACACTGGCTAATGGCCACCCTTCCTAATGACCTCCCAACATAAGCATCTTGGAAACGGGCTGAATATTAACTGTCTGGTTAGCTACAAAGAGACAATAAGCTTCAGTCATGCTTGCATTCAGGAACATCTTGCTATTTTCTTGGCAAAACAAATTACAATTTGTAAATATGTATTTGTTCACTACATGTTTATTGTGTCTCAGGCTGGAGATGTAACTCTATATTACAGTGTGCACCACAGTGCCAGTAAGACCCTGGTTCAATCCTTACTGTGGCAAAACAAATAAACAAAACAGGAACCACTTTAAAGCCTGAAAACAAGATTCAGTGTGTACTGAACTACAGAGAGACACATGCACATGTGTCACTGCTATCGGCCTCTCACCTATCTCTTGTACTCTAGGTTTCCCTTTATCCAAGTCTTCGGTGGCCTCGCCAAGATTTTCTGCCAGTATTCTAAACAGAAGATTAAGATCCTCTTGATTTAGACTAACCTGTGAAAAAAAGCAAAAAAAAAAAGTATTTTAAAGTGAAATAACTGCAATATAAAAAACAGATTCTCGGTATAAAACAGATGTGGTCAGATTGGCACCTGAGGGTTTACTACTTGCTTCAATTTCACTTCTGCAATTTTAAATAAAATGTTAAAACATAGAAATAATAATATTTGAAAATCAACGTTACCCCTATTGGTTGGTTTTTACTTAAAGTTAATTGTACTTAAAGAAATCTAAGACATTTTTTTAAATAGCAAATTTTGGAAACTATCACTCTTTAAAGAATACTATCACTCTTTAAAGAATAGTTATCTTGGGCATATTTCAAACTCCTTAAAAACAAGTGTGTAAGTAATACACATTATGAGAGACACTGAAACAATATGTAATTTGTGCACAGATTTCTTCAATGGGTGTGAAGCAGATTTAAAAGTTAATAATTCTTAACTGAAAATTAAATTCTACTGGAAACTTTGTTGGACAAAGATTCACTAAAGTGTTTCTCTCACTATTCAGTAAATAATCTGCACTTTCCTTGTGCACATAAGAAAGCTTTAAGGGTTAAAATGTCAACAGTAAAGTTATTTTCACACATGTACTTACATTCATCGAATCAAGACGCCCTTTAATTTCTACAACAGGCACCTTATGGTACCAATTTGCAGCTAGATTCCGATTTACAAAAAACTCCAAGTTAATTGGGTGCAACAGCTGAATATCAGGATGGGAGGTGCCTGGCTGGATTGCTGTCCTAGTAAAAAGGAGAGATAGAGTATTCTCACAGGCTGTCACAGAGAGCAATGAACTATAACATCAAGTAGAGTGCCAAACAATACCTGATGCTCTAGATACCAATTTATAACAGTGTGGCTTGAGGGGTTTCAAAGTTGAATTAATAATTAACCTATAATCCTCTAGCAGAGACAGATTACAATGTGTGATTCAGCAATTAAAAAAATGTTTTGTTTATTTTAAGACAAGAGTTTCTTCATGTAGCCCTCGCTGCACTGCAACTTCCTTTATAGACTAGGCTGGCCTTAAAATCAGAGATCTGCCTGCCTCTACCTCCTGAGTACTGGATTTAAAGGCATATACCACCATGCCTGGCCCCAAACACACAAAAATAATTTTTTTAAATAAGACTTTTTTCTTGAAATCATAGAAAGGAGAAGAACAGAGCTAAAAGTTGTTTTGGATTTTTGTTTGTTTTAAATTCATAATGCTGCAGATACACAAGAAATAATCTACCTGAGTGCTCTGCTAAAACAATGCAGCAGAAAAGGTCCTACTACTTGGGACCAAGCACCTGTCACAAAGTCATTCTGCAACACATTTACTCCTGTGTTTGTGGAGAAATTGGTATAGGCACACCTACCAGATTACCCAGCAGATACATGACATGCAGACAGTTTTACCCATCATACATATAATGTTCAGGCAGCTATGCAGAATACTTAATGTTTCACAAGATGGTGAATGACCCCATGAGCTGTTTCCTCATCAACTATACTTCCTACAATTTTAGACTCTCTTCTTCCAACTTGTAAGAAAAATTCACCATAAGGAAAATAGCATCTAATACTCGCAGCCCACTCATCCGTGTCACATGTATTGTGTGTCTTGACTGCATTGAGACATGCAGAAGGCCTGACCTAAGCTGATGACAATCACACTGAGATGCTCACAAGGACCCCGTCACTGACAGCGCCTTCCTCCGAGTGCATGCTGTGCAAGCAGAGGACAGCAGTGTCTTTGTAGGTACTGAGACTAAAGACACAACAGTGAGGGAGCAGCAGCACAGGAAATCAGGAAACCAGAAAGCACAGCCATTGCTGACGCATTTCAGAAAGCTCCCACGCGGGTTCTCTTCTTGACCTGTAACTGTCTCTTTTTTTATTTTGAATAATTAAATTGCCATTGGTGAGATGAAAATCATTTTCAAATCTTTTTGTGTCTTCACATGCCACACAGCATGAGTACTGAGGACACAGTGTGACTTACAAAGCTACCGAAATGTGTAAGTTCACTGAAGGCACGAGTCACCAGGAGAGCCAGACCATCAACCTCATGCGGCAAGGTGAAGAGCTGTTACAAATAAAGATCTGCTGCAGCAGAAACCACCTCAACAGCAGAGGGCCCAAATGGATGCCACGTGTGGTTCCAGGGGTGGGGAGAGGGACCAGGCAGAGGGGGTTACTATAGTGGACATCACCGCAAAACCAACGCCACCTCAGTTCTGATCCACATATTAATTTCTAGAAACTACTATTCATACCATGGATTAACATAAGAATAAATGACCCTACTTTGAGAGACACAGGCTAAGGCATTTAGGGACACAGGATCAAGATGTGTATTCTATTATTCTATTCTCTCTCACTTGACCTTTTTTTTTTCTTTTCTATTTTTGAGACGGTGTCTCACTGTGTAGCTCCTGCTGTCCTGTATAGACCAGGCTGTCCTCAAACTCAGAGATCTTCCTATTTCTGTCTCCTAAGTGCTGGGATTAAAGGTGTGCATCACTACACCTGGCCAAGATTTCTATTCTCAAATGTTTAGCAACCACTGTTTTGGACAATAATATATATATATTTTAAAACATGTAAGAAAAAAAATTAAACAAATCGGCAGCTCTACATGAAGTATGTATACACACATGCACTCCAGCTGACCAGAAATTAGAGTTCTTTGCAACGTTCTTTATCAGAAAATGGTTCTGTTAAAGAAACATGAAGCATGAAATATGAAAATAGCATGAAAAATAAGTACATACTTCATAGCACAGCGCTGAACATGCATACCTAGAGAGTTTCAGTTTCGTGAGCTGCACCTCCATTTTGTCGATGACTGGAGGATTTACAGCATCTTCTCCAGACACCAGACTGAACTGATTGTGAACTCTAATTAATCCAAGATCTACCACGACAGCATTGGTGGAGAGAGAAGACTGTGGAATGACAATGACTGGTGCTTTCAAATCAATATCAACAGAAACACGGAAGCTCCTCTGGGCGAGATCCTTCACACTCGTGGCCGCCTTTTCCGCAGCCTGGGCAGTGGCTGCACTCAGTGCCTCTTTGGCCACCTGGAAATTGTTCAGGAAGTTCTGTGGACAATATGTAAAAGGAGACGTTCAGAAGCAGGGACATCTGTGAATAAGCCCACCTTCTGCTAACACACATGCAATTTCCTCCAAGGGTCTTTAGAGTTGAGCCCTATTCAAGTGATCAGAAGGAACTGAGGAAGGCCAGCCTCAGCGACACACCTCCCAGCCTTGAGTAGTGAGCCCTCACGGAGCAGGTGCAGAAGTGAACACATCTTCAACACTTCAGCACTCAGACAGTTGGCTTCTGTGTGTTCTAGAAAACTAATGCCAACCACGGACAAAAACCATTCAATGACTTAGACTTCAAGAGCTAGAGAGGGCTTTTGGTTACTACTTTCATACATAGACACCAGGCATAATCAAAACACCCACCGCCTAAAGCCCAAAATTCACAACATGTGTAATCCCAGCCCTTACAGTTTCTCGGGGAAATGTGGACATATAAACAGTGACTTTACCAGCAGCGACATAAGGAACTTATGAAGGTAGACAATCTGAATACAGCCGACGTGCAGCGCCATCACACCATCCACAGTGGACATGTCAGTGTAGGAATCTCCTTCAGTAGCATCCGGATACAAATCCAGGTTAAAGCGGAAAACTTCATTTCCAACTATGGATACAGCCTGAAAAACCAGAAACATGAACATACTCTGCCCAGGAAAGCATTCGCAAAACAAAGCCCCAGTCAGGAAAGTCCTGAGGCTATAATCTTCATAGAAATAAATTTAATTTTTAAAATAAGATATTTTAAAATAAAGTCTCTATGCAATAATCAAAAACTAGTAACTATCCATTCAGTGTTACATACTTTCTTATGAACTGTTTTGGGATCGACATCTGTGACAATAATGTTTTCCAGCCTGGCAAAAAGTGACTGCTTCTTTGACTGAAGAGAAAGGGAAGAATCAAGGCCTGAAAAACAAAATTATTATAATTCTCATAAATATAACAAATATTCCATTTCATTATGATTTAAGGATATATGGAATGTCTAAACTCATATTAATACATTTCCTGTTAAATATTTTTAGTTTTCTAAATAACAGACTTAAATTTTTGTTAAAAATCTAATTGTGTAAGTCCTACCCTTACTGAGGAACAGTTGATAGCAGGTTGTGAGAAAGAATCATTGCTCTTTGGGGGTGTGACCACTGGAAGGTTATCCATGCTCCCAAATGTGGCCTCACATCCACGCACACTCAGGCAGCACTAATGGGATTTAGTGGGTATACTTAGTGGGTAACTAAGTATAATAAGGAGACATGAAGTTGAGAGGGGGACACACTGGGAGGACCTGAGAGGAGCTACAGTGGGGAAATGGCGGTAGCTATGATCATCTTGCCTAGTATGCACATATGAAATTCTCAAAGAATAAAAGAAATAGATAAATACATTAAATATCATTTTCCTATGACATTGAAAAGATTCCTATTATCTTGAGTGTATAATAAAGCGTTTAAAAAACAAAAACAATAAAATAAAATATAATTACATAAATTTTCAGTTCTCTGGGAGGAAATCTAGTACAAAGGGATCAATTCAGGATAAGTAAGCATAAAATACATTTTTATGCCTTTGTAGATATTAAGTCATTTACATGAAGACTGTGCTGGCTAGTTTTATGTCAACCTGACATGAGCTGGAGTCACTTGAGAAGAGGGACTCTCATCTGAGAAAATGTGTCCATAAGACTATCCTATAGGTAAGTCTATAATATACTGCCTTAATTAGTGACTGGTGTGTTAGGGTTCAGCCCATGGTATGTGGTGCCACCCTGGAACAGTGGTCCTGGGTTGTAAAAGAAAGCAGGCTGAGCAAGCCAGGAGGGGCAAGCCAGTACGCAGTATTCTTCTATGGTTTCTGCTTCAGTTCCTGCTTCCCAGTTCCTGTCCCGCCTTTCTTCAATGACGGACCGATGTGGAAGTATAAACTGAAATCAACCCTCTCCTCCCTAGGTTTTGGTCCTGGTGTTCACCACAGCAGTAAACGTCCTGCCTGAGATGAAAGCTACAAAAGTTTTGGAACAAAGTTTATATAAGTAGATGTGTCATCAATTTGGAAAGAAAAGAAGAGAACAACTACACTAGCCAGAATTTGGACATTATCTAATCCTAAGCATCCAGTTCAGCCACACCCTGCAACTGTTTGCAGTTCAGAGCTCTCTCCACGTATTTTCTCTAACACTTCAGAAAGGGAAAGACAGCAAAAGGAAGGGGAGAAAATGCTTAGTGTAAAACAGCTGTAAAATACTGTGACACTTTACCTTGTATCTTGATTTCAGCAATATTGCTCTTCTCATCACAGACAGTGACACAGAAAGCATTCAGTTTGGCAAACAGCCTGAAGCCAATCACGTCACTATCTCTAGAGGGCACCATCACTAAAAATAAAGCAAAGGATTCTAGTAAGAGAAGTTTCTTCATATATTTTACATAATATATAGTACATGAGTATAAAATAGTTATAAAACATAAAATACATGTTATACAAACCACATGCATATAAAAACAAAAAGTCAAAAGTAAATAGAACATAAAATTCAAACATGTAAAGTAATGTGCCTAAAGTCACACAGTTTTAAGTAATATAATCAGAATGTGAACTAAGTTCTTTTGGATTCACATTCTAGAGATTCTCAACAATGGCATGCAATCTTTGGGGTGCTGGAGAAATGGATCAGAGAACAAGGATCCCAGCACCCGCATGGTGACTCACAACCATCTGTCACTTCAGTTCCAGAAGATCTACCACCCTCTTCTGGACTCATGGGCACTGCATACATGTGGTGTACATACATACATGTAGACAGAACACCCAACACATAAAAAATAAGATTGTTTAAAAGATGCAAATAGTCTCTGCCATCATATCTCCAAGTCTCTTTCCTTAAAGGCTGTCCTAAGAGCCCTTCCAGAGCCACTAGGATGGGAAAAAGGACCCAGCACACACATGTTTTCCTCTAATAACCATCCAAAAGCAATCCCAGCCACAAGAAGAAAAAGAAACAGTAGTATTAAAACAGTAGTATTGCTTATATTTTCCGTGTGTGTGTGTGTGTGTGTGTGTGTGTGTGTGTGCGCACGCGCGCGCGCGCGCATGTAAGAGACAAAGAGAGAGAAAACAAAGTTTCCTAAAACAATAGTACTACTTATATATATATTTGCCGTGTGTGTGTCTATGTGTAAAAACAAAGTTTCTTAAAATAATAGTATTGTTTATATTTGCATTGTGTGTCTGTTTGTCTGAGTGTCTGTATACATATATGATGCCTTAGTTTTTTTTGAATCAGGATTTTCTATGCTGCCTACCCAAACTGGCCTGGGAATCCTGATCCTCCTGCCTCAGCCTCCCAAGTACTAAAACTGTGAGTATGTTTCACTGCCTACCCAGTACGCCTGCTTTATGCACCAGGCGATTCAACTGAAGAAAACCCCAGTGACTGGAGAGTTGTCTGTTTACATACTGTGTTTGCTTTGAAAGAGAGTGGAATACTATGGCACTGACATTCACCAATAGACAAATTATTAACAGCTTCATAATCTAATGGCATTATTGAGAGGTAATACACTTGTGTGCCTTTGCAGGGCATGACTTATCTTCGGACCACCTCTGTCCGTCTGCCTATCCACCTCAATCTCTACCATATGCTTCATCATGTTCTGCCTGGCAACACACAAGCTCAGAAGCAACAGAACGAAGTGTTCATGGGCTGACATATCTGAAACTGAGGCAAAACAAAGCTTTGCTCCTTCAAACTGTTGTCCTTGGGAGTTTGCCATAGAGAACACTCATACCTTTCTGGAGGGTCGAGTTCTTCTGTTTCTCAGGTATGCTCTGTGCCTCCTGCACCTCCTTGGCCACACCCATGTTCTGACTGTCTGATGGGATGACGGTTGTCAAGTAGTTAAGAGAAGACAGAAGAGCTTGTGTTTGTAGCAACAGATTCAAAGATGAAAAGGCCACCTGAAAGGGTTTTACAGGGAAAATTAATTCTTTCCCAGTTACCATCTGTGGTCTCAGCAAAGGCTGCCTCCAAGACAGGAAAGGGAGAGAGAGAGAGAGAGAAGACCATGACTCCCAGATGTAGGGATACAGGGACAGCAAATGACCTACACACTCAGGACACAGGAGAGAGAGCATCACAGTAACTAACTACTCCATTCCTAAACAAATTGGTCATGGAGCCAATAACTGCCTCCCCTGGCCATCTGCACAGTCAACATGTAACTGGCTTCCTGGATCTTCAACAGGCTATTGTGATTATAGGAAATGAGTAAAAACCTCCAGTCACCAAGGGCTAACACATCTAGAAGTGATTCCAAAAGGGGCATCCAAGACATTTAAGCTTAAGGGGCAGAAATGTGAACACGGGCTCAAGTATGAAGTGAGCAGGTTATTTTCAAACAAGATACACTTCTTTAATAAAAGTTCTTACCTTAACAGTTTGTTCAGTCTTTTCAAAAGTAGTTTGAAAACTAGGCCCATTCCTATCAACCTGAAAAAAAAAATAAATCCAAAGAAGGAATTAAAAGCAAAGTAAATTTTTATAATCTGTGTGTGTGTGTGTATATGTGTATGTGTGTATTCGCATGCAAGTGTGCTCATGAGCACACACACATGCACGCTTATGTGGTGAGAGATGGAGGAAGAGAAAGGGGAAGGTGGAAAGGGAAGGGGAGAAGGTGGGGGAGGGAGAACACCTACTGTGGTGGTTCACATAACAATTGCCCCCACAGCCTCATATATTGAAATGCTTGGTCACCAGTTGACGGAAATTTTTGGAAAGGATTGGAAGGTGTGGCCCAGTGAAGGAAATGTGTCACTGACAGTAGGTTTTGAGGTTTCAAATACCACACCATTCTAGGTTAGCTCTGTGCTTCCTATTTACAAATAAGAATGTAACCTATAAGCTAATGGTCCTGAACCGTGCCTGCCTTCCTACTGCCTGTCTCTCAGCCATGATGGTCATGGACTCTAACCCTTGAGAACTGTGAGCCCCAAATTAAGTTTTTTCTTAATAAGTTGCCTAAGTATGGCTGATCGAAGCATAGGTAACTAAGACAACCATATATCATGTTGTCTTATTTTAAAATTACATACATTGTATTTTTAATAACAGTGCAAAGTGTTCTGATTAAGCATGAAGGAACATGCATTCCCTCAGGGAATTGAAGATAAAGTCAAGAAGAGAACACATAAGGGCCACCTCACCCACCCATCATCTGATGCTTGTACCACTCTGGTAAGAGAAACATCAGTTCTTCACAAATTCAATCTCTATAGAGAAAGCTCTGTTGTTGTGGGGTCTTTGTTCTAAGTCAAAAAAATTTATCTCTCATCCTAAGTACTCCCTGGACTCAGTTCTGTCCTTTGGGAACAAAGAAGAAACAAGAATTCTGAAGACTGGCTCCCATGAGCAGCTTTCTGCCCTGGCCACTTTGCCGGCCTCTTCACAGCCATTCTGCTCTGTGCTTTTCCTTAGAAAACTAGTCACTATGTTTTCAGTCAGCTGAGATTCCATTTTAACTCTTGTCTGCTTGTACATCTCCTTCTAACTTATAATCACTTTGAGAACATGAAAAAGCAACTTCAACCCAAGTGTTCAACAGCACAGACATTCAATAACCCTCACAGACAGAACAAAAAGCCAGGGAATCACTAGAATGAAGGTAAACACCATCAATTTCTTCCATCCAGTTCACTGGGGTACATTTTTCAGTCCATCCCCAGTCCTGCTTGATCTCTTCTCAACTCAATCTAACTCCACTTTCCCTTTTTAATGTAGTATACTCAACTAATTGTTTTTACAAGAAGTGTAGTGGTGTGAATATGCACCAAAGACAGAAGAGTACCTGCTTTGCCCTGGATTCTGCTTCTGGGTTAGCAGCCCAGCAGCTTTGTAAAATCCCTGTTCTCAATGAAAGAAGAAGGCTAAGAGCAAGTAACTGCTGGGATGTATTCCTTACACACAGTCATCTTCTCTCCAGGGTACAGTGTGGGGCCCAGACAGCTGTGTCATCGCTTGTGGCCCTTACCTTGATGTACTCCACTTTTAAAAGATCTAATCCAGGTCTGTCTGAAGAGCTAATCAAGTGAATTGGCTTCTTTCTGGATCCTAAAAGAGAGAAATGTAAATAAGTTGCGTTTATGAAATTTTAGAGTCTACCACATGTCTTTGTCTAGTGGTGTTTTAAAAAATACCCATGTACATTTTCATGGCTTTGAAGGAACAAACATTAGTGGTGAAGATATAAGGGAGCTGAAATCCTGACGTTAGATTCCCAACTTACTTAAAACCTTTCACCTTTCAGTTGCTTTCATACCGTGCTCAAAAAGAGTTGAAACCACTTAAGATATTTTTAAGGACACCTGTGTATTTATAGACAGCAGAATGAACTATGAGTGTTAAGAATCTGGAAATGACAATAGCAGGAAGTCTGTATCCAAAAATCGTGTCTACAATTTATTTCTTGGTGTAGCACAACTGTCAACTCTCAGCTTAGCTACAATGGAGGTAAAATCCTTTGGTGATGTGAGGGTCATTGAAGTACAGCCTTATTACAATGAAACCCAATGTCTAAAAATTGTTCTTATTTTGGGCTTATACCACAGTAAGAGCCAAGATTTTAAACTCTACTAAATACAAAACAAACAAACAAAAAGACTTTATATATTTATGTTCACTTAAGAAAATACTAGAACTTTCTTAAGTTCTCAGATCATAAGTGAACAGTATTTTCTTATGATCTCAGATCAGTGAACATTCTTAGCATGGTATGATGTATTATTTTGAAATATACAGTTAATATGTTTGGAGTTATTTAAAATTTATATTGAGAAAAATGTATTTTCACTATTGCTGTAGATGAGCATCTACATAGGACTGTTAAATTGATTGTTGTTTTATATCAAACAACTTTTATAATACTTATTTTATTGTTATAATATTTTATAAATTTTAAGGAATATGACAAAAAAGATATTGTAGGCACTGAGGGGGGTCTCTGGGAGGAGTTGGGGTACAAAAGGGAAACAAGAATGTGATTTAATTCTATTTACTTAAAATATGTTTTTAAATGTTAATGAATTCAGATAAATTGAAATCATGTAACTTTTCTCATCATAATGCAATAAAAGTTAAAAATAAAAAAAAAAAACTAAAAAAAAAGAATCTTGAAATGTGAATTCTAATTTATCTCTGATCTTAACCCATACCTATTTAACTTTCTCAACTACAAAACTGGAGACTCTAGTGGATTCTTAAACTGTTCATAAAATATTATATTTATAGTTACCAAACTCAAATAATTTAAACTATGCCTTTGCTTAGATCTGGGGTTGCAGGGAAGAATATAGAAACCTTTTTTAAAAAACAAACAAACAAACAAAACCCAGAGGCTGACCATTCAAACTTTCTTTTTAGTAGGCTGTGGTGATTGACAGCTATAACCGCAGCCTTGTAGTATAGTCCCGCCTGGACTATATGGTGAGTCTGAGGGCAGCATGGCTACATAGTAAGACTTGGTTTCAAAGCCAAAACGAACTTTTCCTTTGAGTTCAAAACTATATCATGTGTGTGGAGACACAGAGGAACTGCCTCCCAAATCTGTTTAGGGAGGGCTGGTTCGTCAACCACTGAATCGTGCCCATACTTCTCTCTTCATAGCCTGTAAATCCTGCTTCTAGAACAGGAAGAAAGCCACCCCACCCGTCATCCTTCCCTTTTATAGCTTTCTTTTAAAGATCTATGTGTGTGAGTGTTTATTTTCATTTGTGTATGTGCACTCTGTGTGCACCTGGTGCCCTAGGAAGTCAGAAGAAGGGTTGGATCTCCTGGACCAGGGTTACAGACAGTGTGAGGTGCCATGTGGATGCTGGGACTCAAACCCAGCCACTCTCAATGGCTGAGCTTTCTCTCCAGGTCCCTCTCTAGTCTTAACCGACACAAAACAAAGCCTAGAAAGATTTATTGTTTACAATTATTACTCATATCTGTAATGTAAATTCTATCATAATCTATTACCTAAGAAAATTAGCAACACTTAATTGGAGTTTACTTTGGTTTCAACTATTTTCTAAAAATCATAAAATGTCTTACTATTTGATCACAGTATTGGGCAAGTTTGGGGGGAATTTTAATTGTCGCTCATCCATGCTTCAAATATCTGAGGTATATTGGGGAACTTGCCATGGTAGACAAGTTTTTTTTTTTTTTTTTAAGATTTATTTATGTAAGTACACTGTAGCTGTCTTCAGACACACCAGAAGAGGGCATCTGACCTCATTACAGATGGTTGTAAGCCACTATGTGGTTGCTGGTATTTGAACTCAGTACCTCCAGGAGAGCTCTTAACCACTGAGCCATCTCTCCAGCTCTCGCTCTGGCCCATTTGAGATCATAAGAAATATACTGAAATGATAGACTATAGAAATTTACGAGAGCATGGCCTTTGCATCTTCCGAAATTTTTATTTCTATCACAGTGCCTCTGTGCTGTACAAACACTACCACAGTGGTTCTCAACCTGTGGGCCACAATCGCCTTCACAGGAGTCATCCAAGACCATCAGAAAACACAGGTATTATATTACAATTCATAACCAAAGCAGACCTACAGTTATGAAGTAGCAACAAAATCATTTTATGTTTGGGGGTCATGACAACATGAGGAACACTATTAAAGGGTCACAGCATTAGGACAGCTCTAACAGAATGGGCTTCAGTATCCTAAGTCCAGATTCAAATTCTAAAATCCATCATGAACAAGACAGGGAGTAAGGGCAAGTTATTTTGAGTTATTTAGCCTTTCTCTGCCTGTGAAATGGAAATGATACTCCCTAACATCAATGGACTTTCCGAGGGCATGTACTATAGTGGCTGAGGATGCCAGACCCCAGAACCAGGCTTCCAATATCTCAGTCAGGGCTCTGTCCCATATACTTGTTTAAACTTGGGTAATGATCAACCTGCATATTAGTTACATGTGAACTGAAGACAGTAACACAGATGCCTAATGGCCACTGTTCTAGAATGGAGTTAGTATTCATAGAGTGTTTACTGCACTGTGCATGTTATACCCATCATAATGAAATGCAAATGCTTCATTATAAATGAGACTATTTCTATTTTCATGGTTGTTACCTTTAATGTCATGGTAATCCAAACTGATTTTCCTCAAATAGGACACAGCAGTCAGGTCAAATGTCCTCATTGTTGCTTCTGTCCCTAACTGAGTGACATTAAATACTAGAATTGTCTCTTCTTCTTTCTGTTGTTTAGTGAGTTCCAAAACCACCTAAAAGAATCCACAAGGCAGGGGAGAGTTGTTGGTAAGTGAAAGTCATTCATAAAATGACAGAGGCAAAGTCCTTTCCCACACAGGATACTGAAAGAGTGAACATTCTAATCACATCCTCACACCAGACACAAAGACTGGAGTTACCCTCGAACTCTAGGATCAGAAAAGCCCATGCAAGTAAGGATAGGGTTCTTAGCATTTTTTTTAATTAAAAAAAAAAAACTGATAGATTCTTTTGATAGCAGCAAAAAATGAGAGTGTTCATTCCCACAGTATTTAAATTGATTATGGAAATGATAGCCAAAAATATTCACCTAATAAAAAAAATCAAAACATGTGCTGTAATTTTTAAAAAACATAAGAAATGATGCTGAGAGAATATCTTATGTATTGTATGGATGCTTCACCTGTCAATTAAAAAGCCTATGGCATAGGCATGAGATAAAGGTGGGACATCCGGAGGCAGAAGAGAATTCTGGGATAGAGACCTGCAGAAAATTTGTCTGGGAAGATGTGAGCTCAGGTAACCGGCCACGTGAAGGAATGTAGGTTAAAATAATGGGATTATCTAAGCTATGATCTATTCAGAGTAGAGCCTAGCTATATGGCCAAGATATTTGTACATATATTTTGAGTCTGTGTCTTATTTCTGGGAGCATGGGGCTGTGGGGAAGAACTGGGCCTAACTTCTACAAATAATGGTAGCCAAGGTAGCACGGCTGCATCTGAAGAGAAGAGCAACCACCCTGAAGCATTTGAAGATGGAGTCAGGGGCTCTCCTGATATTGTGGGTCAAAGTGTGAAAAAAAAGAGACAAGTCAAAAAGCCAAGGGTAGAAAACAGACCAAGAAAATACCAGCTAGACTAAATTCTATCACATCTGACATGATGATTTAGGAAAGGCTGTCATTCTAGAATATCAAAGTCAAACATGAACATCTCTGTATTATTTTGCACTTTATCATCAAAGTAATAAAAATTATTTTAGAAAATTTAGAACATAGAAAGGCAACGATGGAGATGGAAAGCTGCAATCGCAACAACGTGGAGATGGGTGCTGTCATTTACAGAGCAAATATACACATGTAGCTAAAAGGAATCATATGCCTGGCACAGAAATCTCCTATTACCCCCCAAATATGCTGTGACCTTCTCATCTGGTTTTCTTTTCCTGGTGTCTACTCCTTAGAAACAGTCCTCAGGTCTGAAGGTCTAGCCTCATAAGCTCTAAGCAGCATGTCCTCAGTCATCCCACCCCCTTTCAGGTTTTCTTTTGTTTGCTATTTTGAAACAGGGTCTTGTTAAGTTAACCTGAATGCCCTGTGTCTCCAGTAGAGACTAAAGTTGTAATCCTCCTGCATCAGCTTTCTTGATAACTAAAAGTACAGACCTATACTACCATGTTTGGCTTTCTATGTGACTTTTTTTCTTCACGTTGGAATTTAGAAGCTCTGATGTCAAAATCAATAAATTGTTTTCAGCTACCAATTAACATTAACCCTTCTCTTATACAGAAGCCCTGACTAAGCCATCTATCTTTTTTTAAAGCAAAACAACAACAACAACAACAACAACAACAACAACAAAAATAGTAGGGCTCGAGAGATGGCTCAGTCATTAAGAGCACTGAGTCAGAGAAGAAGCACCTAACCCTTGAGAGACTTGGGGCCCCAAGAGTGGGAGGTCTAGCAGGGTAGGGACATCCTCTTGAAGACAGGGGATGGGAGAAGGAGGTGTGGGATATGGAATAGTCATAGGGTGGACCAAGAGAAGGATAAAGTCTGAACTGTAAAAAACAGATTAAAGAACCAATAAAAAAAAAAATGAAAGGAGCTGGGGAGGGTAATATATATATATATATATATATATATATATGTATATATATATATATATATATATATCCATACATTACAAACAGAAATCTTATGTACAAACACAAATCCTAATTAAGAGACCTGAGTTTTTCTAGAATAGATTGCACGCACTGATTCCCCTTTAAACCACTTTTTAAAATAATTTCCATGGTTTTGAAACTGTGTGATTTGTGTACACTCACATGTATCAGCTGGTTTTTAAAAAAAAAAAAATAAAATAAACCTAGAATACACATTTTTAATGCACCTGAAGCTGAGGTCAGCTCATAAACAGAGAAGCACATACCTCTTTAATCTCAAACTTGAGCAGGAGACTAACCAGTTCCTCATTTGGAACCTCAGAAGCTTTTTTCAGTTCTGAGGCTTTTACAGTTCTAGCAGCCTGCGAGTCTCCGTCCTCAGCATCAAAGTACTCCTCATCAGACTCTAAAGGACAGAGACACTCATTAACCCAGACAGCATCCACTGAGACCCCACACAGATGCTGAGCCTAGACCTAACACTGTAAACTCCATCTTCAAGTCCCAACAGGACTAAAACTTAAACCAAACTTATTTTTCACTTTAGTTCATTCGTTCAAAATCCAGTAAAATATTTACTGGGCATCACCTATCATCAAGTTGTGACTCACTATGGACACCAGAGTGGCCAGGCCTTAACCTTGTTAGAGGCACCTTGTGTCTACCAGTTAACATTCTATATTCTAATCTGAAATTGTAAGGCATCACTTAGCCCTGGTTAGAGAAAAGTATTACAGAGAAATACAATACCTTAGTTGAATATTTGGAAAACACTGTCAAGTCTCATTACCCACCCTTAAGACAAACAAACAAACAACTCTTCATTTATCCAACAATGAGATGTGAGCATCAAAGAAGAACATGCCCTGAGGTCAGTGTTGGCGGCATAGACTCTTCACTCTCCGCAAACACCCTCACTACGTAGCAATGTATAGGTTTAGTGTCACAGAGAAACAGCACGTTCCAATCTTCACCTGATTCCATTCCATCTAGCAACAGCGGAGTCCCAAGAAGACCTTTTGTCCCGCCTGAAAGAACAGGAATCGAGGCTACCTAGCAAAGAATGCAAATATTTTTAATACATGCTAATAAGAAAGATTAAATAACACAGGTGACATCTCTATATACCGAAAACACAGAAGGTAAAATAAAAGAAGATGGAAAGAAAGATATCTGCACAAACATCACAGCCAAATCTTCAAGAAGCTAAAGCAGACAAATAACGGTCAGCTGGAACCTACAAAATATTAAAATTCTCCCCATTTTTATAAAGGTTTAATTATGTACAAATCAAGGGGTAAGTCTATGTCTTCGTGTATCACTTACTTGTGGGTAACAATATAAAAGTACACATTTATCATAGGGCTCTTGAAAATGGCATCATTATCAGCTAACTTTCTCAAACTTCTTTTCTAAGAAAGTAGAAATCTAACATTTATTCTAAGCTATAAAGATTATTCGATTAAGGTGACCTAGAACATTTAAGGCTCACCCAAAAGGGACAATCTCAACTTGAAAATTTATTTGCAAATTTATTTTAAAGCACTGTATTTCTAGTTCTATATAAGGTATATCTTAAAAATTGTGGCGGCCTGCTCCGCCCCCAGCATAGCTGTAGCCATTTTGTTCCATGCCTACCAGCTATTTCATAGTGTTGCTGTAACATGCCTGCCAGTCACTGACACAGAAAAATAACTTGACTCTGAGCAAGGTCATGCTGATCACATATCTTGTTAGGTTCTGTATGAGATTTGTTAATCTTAAGAATTTCCACAAAGCTTTATGCAGGACCCATCAAATGAAAAGTCAATATGAACTGCTAAGTCTAAAATGGCTTGAATCAGAGCTGACCACTGGGCGGCACTTTCTGCACCTGTGTATGAGTTCACTGTAGATTTTATAGTTTTAGCCTTTATAAGCTGACAGAGAAAGATGTTCAAGGTTGTAGACTCAGCCCCCAAGTTCTGAGCTACAGCCCTGATCAATTAGTCTTAGGGTGTCCCTGTATGACTGAGACCAGTGTTTGTGTGGTTTGTGGGAGACTCCTGAACCCCAACACAAATGTGAACATATTCCTTTCATTTCTGTTGCTTTCTGGTTTTGTTCGTTTGTTTAAAGACAGTATCTCACCATGCAGCCCTAACAAGGCTGCAACTTGCTGTGTAGACCAGGCTGGCCTGGAAATCAGAGATCTGCCTGTCTCTGCACCATCCCACCAGGCCCCATCCTTGCAGTTAGAAAGCCTGTCCTCAAACAATCACCACTACTCTGGAAGTATGGTTTTCTAGAACTCACCTTGGCATTTCCTCCAGAGTCATGTACTCACCTGTCTCTCTGGAGACTGTGTGGATGACTTCTGTGGCAAGGGTATACTGTTAATCAAACACAGCGCATCTTTTATCTTCTGGTCAGAAATCCTCACATGCATCAAAGGCAGTCCTCCTGACACTTTAAATCTAAGAATACAATTTGACAGTGAGGTCTCAGGGATGAGAGGGAATGGGCAGAAGACTACAAGTTGAGGTTAAGGGTTTGCCAGACATGTTTCAATCTCATTACACTTAGCACTCTTAGAGAAGGTAAAGTTCTCTGTGAACCATTTTTCCAAACCTTCTAAAACATATCTTTCTTAAGCAACTCAGTGGTTCTCAACCTATGGGTCATGACCCCTTTGGGGGAATCTAAGAACCTTTTCACAGGGTTTGCCTAAGACCATCAGTAAGCACACATATTTGCATTACAATTCATAATGGTAGCAAAATTACAGTTATGAAGTAGCAACAAAATAAATTTATGGTTGGGAGTCAGTACAACCTAAGGAACTGTATTAAAGGGTCACAGCACTAGGAGGATCGAGAACCACTGCAGTAAACATTTTTTAAATTAACTTTCTTAAAAACAGGCTTTCACTATGTAGCCCCAGCTGGCCTAGAACTTGCTATGAAATCAGGCTGGCCTCACCTCTCAGACTCTCTGCCTCCCCGCTGCTGTGATTAGGGGAGTGTACCACCACACACAGCCTGAAGTTCATTAATGCGTTATGAAAGTCCTATTGAACACAATTTCTTTCTATTAATGTCAGAGTGTCTACCTTGTCACTCTCTACCACCTTGTCTTGCCCTGCTCTGCTTATCCAGAGCACTGGGCAGCACCTGACATGTGAAGTGTGCACTTATTTCCTGTCCCTTCAGATTGAAATGCAAGCTCCCTGAGGTCACGTTTTGCTGCTGAGAGTCCAGTCGGCTTCCACCACTCATTTGTCATCTGGCAGCTGCTTCACTGTCTTCCTGATACAACATGGCCACCTCCTGTCTTTCTCAGCAGTCCTGACTACAGCTGCTCACAAGCTTGTTGTCCAGCTTACCCTCCGGCTGCTCAGCTAAGCTGTAACCAGCTCAAGCTGGCAGACACCTGATTCCTAAATAGGTTCCTGGTATTCAGTACAATAGTACTTAAGTAAAATTCTTAGTATTAATTGTCCCTATTAGAAAAGAGAAAGATATCTAATTAATGACCTCCTAAGAAGCTAGGGTGAAATGCAGGTAAAACTCAGAGTGTGCAGAAAAACTATAATAAACCTAGAGTGGAAAACATGAAGATTAAAGAATAAAAACAACTGAGAAATAACTGAACCCAAAAGCTGGCTGATCAGGAAATAGAGAAACAAAGGCACTACTACTTATATCCAGAACGAGAAAGCCAACATCTATACACTGTCCTTAGTGTATAGAGAAGATGAGCACTTTTTACAGCTCAGCTGGTCAAATGCAAACACACAACGCTCACCTAGGAAATTTTCCAACATCGTTCACACTCATTCACAAAAATGTCCAGAATGTTTAATACTCTCTAAAAGAAAACTGTAGGCCTAGAATACGTTAAGCCTGCAAGGATCTACTGACACAACCTTCAAGCAACCACACCGTGAATCTTAATCGTACTGAAAGAAGCCAAACAAAAAAGCCAAAGCTCAGTGTTGAGGGAAATATTAAAAAACAAACCTGCCAACACTCAGCAGGGCCAGGCCACGCTCCCGCACGCCTGCCACCGCCAACAACTCTCCAGAGCCCCCTGTGCCAGGTGGCCAGGTGATTTCACTCGATTGGTCTCTCAGCCCAACAACTTGACAGCCCTGTGAAGCCACATGGCTTCCACCAGGCCATCTCTCGGACAGGGCCTTCAAGTTCCTCTTGCTTTCATGAAATGCCCCACATACCCTTGGTTAGCCATCTCAACACCTACTTACCCAGTAGAATCAAGACTCTTAATGATTACTTAGCCTATCAGATTTATGTATCAATAATAACACAATTTACAAGATGCCAATACAATAATTTCAGAGCCAAATGGCCATATCAGCCTCCATTCTGGATCTCTCTCTCCTCCTCAGATCTCTCTGTCTGTCTCCTCAACTCCTCGCTCAGCCTCCCTTCTCCTGTCCAATCACAAGCTTCCCACTGCCCTAATGTGATTGGACAGAGGAAATCCTGCAACAGCTCAATGATTTCATTCACTGGAAATTCTAGAAAATTCTACCAAATAAATCTTCAAGATAAAGGAACTGATCAATATTTTCCAAGGAAAGAAGACAGAATGGGAAAGAAAGGACGTGGACTTAAGGAAGCTTCTGCAGGAAGCGGACATGTTAACTCAACTGCAGTGATGAACTCATGGAGACACAGACAACACATTAAATGACATCCATATAGTGTCAATTAAACCTCAGTAGAGCCGCTTTTAGGAAGACAGCATAACTATTTCATGAGAATATACTAACCTCACAATCTAGCTTCTATTTCTTTATTCCTTTAAGACATTTCTCAAGACTGTACATGGTCTCATGACCAAAAAAGCTAACTTCCTTTGAAATTTTTATTTCCCTGATAGTGAATCTTGATGTTCACAGATTCAGAATCTCAGATAGCCAATATTTATACAATGTAAAAATCTAAATATGAATTCTGAAATAAGAGAGACAACATGTTTTAGAGTTACTATTGCTGTAATGAATACTATGAGCAAAAGCAACTTGGGGGAAAAATGGTTTATTTGGCTTAGACTTCTACCTCATAGTTCATCACTGAAGTCAGGACAAAAACTCAAGCAGAGTAGGAACCTGGAGTCAGGAGCTGATGTAGAATGCATGGAGGAGGCTGCTTACTGGCTTGCTCATCATGGTTGCTCAGCCTGCTTTCTTATAGAACCCAGGACCACTAGCCCAGGTGGGCTAGGCCCTCCCACATCAATCAATAATTAAGAAAATAGTCTACAGGCTTACCTACAGCACAATCTTCTAAGGCCATTCTCTCAATTGAAGTTGTCTTCTCTAAGATAACTATAGCCTGTGTCAACCTGACATAAAACTTGCCAGCACAACAGACTATGCAAGTATTTTCTTTAAAATGTACTTGTATTATAAGATAGAATAGTCATTGTTTTCCCCTCTCCCACATATATCCACCACTGTTTCCTAAAACTTCAGTAGGTGATATGGGTGCAGCATATTTGTCTATTTCTAATACAAAAAAACAAAAACAAAAACAAAAACAATCATACTTACTTGGCCATTCTAACATCCTTCTCCACCATTGCCTTGGCCAACTCAACATGAATATCCATTGGCTGCAGTATATGCATAGTTGATGGATGCTGGAATCTACACTTTTTCCAATTTTCCTCTTTAAAGATAAAAGTTTTGGTATTAATTAACTTTTCAAAAAAATCAGACATTCTGTACAAAACCAATTTACATTGCTAGAAATACTTAACAAATTCAGTGAACAAATCTTTGCTTCCTTCAGCATACAATTAAATAATCTGTATTTTAATATAGATTGGTAGAAGATAATAATAATAAAATACTCATGTGTAATAACCACTACTGTTCCAAAAGGAAGATTCCAAAGATGGATTTTTCACATGGCTAATACAGTCAAATGCAGATCTTTATCCATGACAGGGACCGAAGAGTTCATTGTTCAAATAATTATTGGTAAGGGAGTGGAAAAGACAGGGTGGTTTTTACGGCCTGTATAAACATTCTCCTTTAAGAACCTTTTCAACAAATGGTGCTGGCTCAACTGGTGGTTAGCATGTAGAAGAATGCAAATAGATCCGTTCCTATCTCCTTGTACAAAGCTCAAGTTCAAGTAGATCAAGGACCTCCACATAAAACCAGATACGCTGAAACTAATAGAAAAGAAAGTGGGGAGGAGTCTCCAGCACATGAGCACAGGGGAAAATTTCCTGAACAGAACACCAATAGCTTATGCTCTAAGATCAAGAATTGACTAATGGGACCTCATAAAATTACAAAGCTTCTGTAAGGCAAAAGACACTGTCAATAGGACAAAACGGCAACCAACAATTTGGGAAAAGATCTTTACCAATCCTATATCTGATAGAGGATTAATATCCAATATATACAAAGAACTCAAGAAGTTAGAATCCAGAGAACCAAATAACCCTATGAAAAATGGGTATAAAGCTAAACAAAGAATTCTCAACTGAAGAATACCGAATGGCTGAGAAGCACCTAAAGAAATGTTCGACATCCTTAGTCATCAGGGAAATACAAATCAAAACAACTCTGAGATTCCACCTCACACCAGTCAGAATGCCTAGGATAAAAAACTCAGGTGACAGCAGATGCTGGCAAGGTTGTGGAGAAAGAAGAACACTCCTTCATTGCTAGTGGGATTGCAAGCTGGTACAATCACTCTGGAAATCAGTTTGGCGGTTCCTCTGGAAAAAGGACATAGTACTACCAGAGGACCCAGCTATATCACTCCTGGGCATACACCCAGAAGATGTTCCAACATGTAATAAAGGACACATGCTCCATTATGTTCATAGCAGCCTTATTTATAATAGCCAGAAACTGGAAACAACCCAGATGTCCCTCAACAGAGGAATAGATGCAGAAAATGTAGTACATTTATACAATGGAGTACTACTCAGCTATTAAAAACAATGAATTTATGAAATTCTTAGGGAAATGGATGGACTTGGAGAATATCATCCTGAGAGAGGTAACCCAATCACAAAAGAACACACATGGTATGCACTCTCTGATAAGTGGATATTAGCCCAGAAGATCAGAATACACAATGTACAATCCACAAACTACAAGAAACTCAAGAAGAAAGAAGACCAAAGTGTGGATACTTCGTTCCTTCTTAAAAGGGGGAAAAAAATACTCATGGAAAGAGTTGCAGAGATAAACTATGGAGCAGAGACTGAAGGAAGGATAATCCAGAGACTGTCCCACCTGGGAATCCTTCTCATATTCCGTCATCAAATCCAGACACTATTGTGGATGCCAGCAAGTGTTGGCTGACAGGAGCCTGATATAGCTCTCTCCTGAAAGGCTCTGACAGTACCCAACTAATATAGAAGTAGAGACTCACAGCCATCCATTAAACTGAGTACAGGGTCCCCAATGAAGGAGCTAGAGAAAGGACCCAATAAACCACCAACCAAAGAGTACCCATGGTGGGACTAATGGCTCCAGCAGCATATGTATAGCAGAGGATGACCTAGTTGGTAATCAATGGAAGGAGAGACCCTTGGCCCTGTTTAGGTTCTATGCCCCAGTATAGGGGAATGCCAGGGCCAGGAAGAGGGTGGGTTGGTTTAGATGTAGTGTTCTTTAAATATAAATCTCTCAGGGGGAGTAGGAAGGAAACAGGGTCATTTTTTGTTTTGTTTTGTTTTGTTTTGTTTTGTTTCAGAGGAGAAACTGGGAAAGGAGATATCATATGACATGTAAATAAAGAAAATATCTAATAGAAAATAAATAAGTAAATAAATAACCTCTGAGGCTCTTTACAGACAGTAGCAGACATGTCGTCTTAATGTTAACACATCTCACTGTGTAGAGGACAGCACGGCCTGGGTGGGCAGAGGTTCTGTCCTCAGATATATATGCTCAGAGACATTTAATCCACACTTACTTCTTCTAGTAACTAAAGGAATATGGAGAACTGAAAAGTGTTGGGAACCATGAGAGCCCTGAGATAAACATCCTGCCCCAGCTAATTGAGAACCCGGAGATTA
>NW_022196906.1:62496626-62497560 GCF_008632895.1 Mastomys coucha | reverse complement strand
TAAACCTCTCTGCGCTCCAGTCTTCCGCCAACCGTCTGCACCCATAAAACCCACCTCTTCTCCCTCTGTCCCCACTGCCTTCCTCGCAATTCCCGAACCGCTGGACCCTGGCGATGCTGCGGTCCTTGAGGAGGAAGTGGCCCGGTATCATTCTGAAGATTGGCCTCCCCTAACCCTGTCCTCTGCCCCTCCCCTGCCTCCTAACATCGCCTCTGCCCTTCCACCTTCTTTCTTAGACATGAAGACTCGCCTCATCTCCCAAATTCAGGAACTGACCGAGATTCTTCAACTCCAGGAATGCATTTCTTACCTTTCAACTCTCTGCTCTTCCTCCTCTAACGCTCATCCCTGTCTCTCACAGCGCCCCTCAGTCCACTTGACTTTTCCTGTCACTCTTTCTCAGACTACTGGAGAGCCCGCTCCTGCCTCTAGTCCTCGTCTGCCTCAACCACCTGTCACTTGGTCCAAGACATGCCCATGTGCCCCAGCCTCTGCTCCTTCTTCTACACCTTCTCGCCTTCCTTCTTCCTCTGCACCTCTGTGGTCCACACGCAAAGACCCCCCTCCTACTCATGAACACTGATTCGGAGGCTGAACAGTCTGATAGCGACCTTGAACTTGATAATGAGAATGAAAGTGAGACAGATGACTCAGTTCCTGTCCCCACGGTCTATCCCGGCTCCCATTCAAAAAATTGGAAAAACTCAATTCTGCTGTCAGAAACTATGGCCCAAATGCCCCCTTCACCCTCTCCCTATTAGAGAGTATCAGTGGCGATGGCTACCTTACACCAAATGAGTGGCTTTCTGTTACTCAGTCTGTTCTGACTCGGGGCCAGTTCCTCACCTAGCGCACGTGGATGGGCCGATCGTTGCCGCTCCTTGGCTCACGCCAACAGCCAGAGTAGCCATGTCTCCACCAGAAGGTGGACACT
>NW_022196906.1:62469145-62493361 GCF_008632895.1 Mastomys coucha | reverse complement strand
CTTGACACTGAAGAGCCATCGCAGGCTCCCATCTCTGTGGCCCCATGTGCCCCAGACTCCCCACCCTTCGGTCAGCCTCTCAACTTTCGGGTCTTACAAGAAGGACTCTGGAAAGATAGGTTTTGCTTTGGGTCTCGCTAGGAATGGTCCATCCTATCTCCCCCTCTACTCAAAAAAGCCTAAGGCCATCAGCCCTGACCCACCCTGGCTCTCTCCCCACGACGAGGGACCTGGTAAGTCACAGACGGAGCTGGCATTAAGTCTTGACCGCCTAAGACAGGGCAGCCCCGTGTGGGGGGGTTGACCCAGTGACGGGTAAGAGTTTGAGCATTACCCTCTACCAGGCTCAGGCTCCCATCGTGAGACCTCAAAGATGAGGTTGAGAAGCCTCCTTCCAGGGCACTTCATTGTGATGGTCCAATTGACCTTATTACACAGACAAGGGGGAGATGTTGGGAACCATGAGAGCCCTGAGATAAATATCCTGCCCCAGCTAATTGAGAACCCGGAGATTAACATCCTGCCTGACAATCACAAGGATCTGGCTTGGCCCTGGGAAAAGAACATTCACGGAAATCCACACCCTCTCCACCTGTCATCCACCCCCTCCTCACCTGTCACACTGGAGCTCAACCCCAGAAGATTTTGTAACCCTCCATCTCCCTCCTTCCTCTCCCCCTCCCCTCCAAGATTTTTGCTTTTTAAATATGCTCGGCTGCACTAAGTAAACGGCTCTTGACAAGCAATGCTTCCTTGAGTCCGGTCGTCTCTCTCGCCCATTCTTTATTCACAGGTTGTGACCTTCCTCGTTCCCCCGAATAACGTGACCTGCAGGCCAGGTCAGAAAAGCTGTACTTAAGCAACAGAAAAAACTAAGGCTTTGAGAACATAAACTATTTAAGTCTTAAGAGCATATCTATAGAATGAATATCTGTAATAAAAACACAGTACAGCAGAGAGGAGATCTTAGTCAGATCTATGAATATGTACAAATATAGTGAGATATCCTAGGGATGGGACCCAACTCTACACACAAATCTAGCTGTGTAACTTAGCACCCACAGGGCATGTGGGCTTCTAGGGCAGCCCATCATATGAGATCCTATGTGGCATTATTCGTTTACGGCATCATATCAGCAGTTAAAATGTTTCAGATTTGGGAACATCTCACATTTCGGATTTTTTAATCAAAGAGTCTTATTGCAGTATTTTTAGATGTAGTGTTCTTTAAATATAAATCTCTCAGACATCTATAAAAGTAGTTATAATAATGCAAAATTACAGAGTGGACTAAAACACTAAGTACTTTCAAATAAATACAGCATGGAGAACAGGGAAACACCCCAACGCATTAGGACTGGAGAGCCAGAACCAACTGCAACTTCTGCTGTGTTCTGACACCTCATTGTCATGCTATAGACAGAGGCCACACACGAGTTTAGGTTCAAATGATGCTGGGTACCCTAGGATTAACAGGTTCATGTTGACCTCTGTTATAACTGTGGCATTCTGCATTGGGCCACTCCTACTGAGTTTTCTAAAGTGATCAGCAGGACAAGTGTACAAGGCAGTGTCTGGGACTGATGCCCATGAGCAAACAGACCCATGCATGCAGAGTGTCAAGTGCTAACAGTGCATGCACATACTCGACCAAAGGTACTGGAGCTAATCTGCCTGCCATGAGAGTTTACAGTGGCTGACCTGCTTTTGCAAAGAGCAATTGCACACTCTTTATTTCCACATCAAATTTGTCATACGCCTTGTCTATTATTTCTTCAAGGGATGAATTAGTCGTCTTCTGTGCACCTTGGTCTTTACTGTTGAGCTAAAATGGAGTGAAGGAAAAAAAACTGAATTTCTTTATATAACAGAAAAGTATACATATATATCAACATACTTTAGTCACATTTCAAAATTTCTAACTAAAGACAGGAGAGTGCCTAATTTCCTGGTGAATTGTAAGCAGTTCGTTAGGAGTGCATTATCTCACCACAAGTCTGTTACGCTTGAGTAAGAGATGCATCTGCAGTCACTGAGCCAGTTACACAGCTGTCTGCTTCAAATGATCTGTCCAGAGGGAATGTTCCTTCCTCAGCTTGACTCTAAGAGGTCCTGCCAACTATGGCTCAGCTCTCCTACTGCCCACCTTGAACTCTTTGCCTTCTGGACACTACCATGAACGAGGCCATCAGGACTCAGCTCCACCCTCTGCTTCCATTTCACAGATGGAAATAAGGTTCTCTTTGCCAGATGCTTAGACTCAATGAGATGAAAATTCAAAATCTCACTCTGGTTACTTAGAGCAATCAAATATACATACATACTAGTAGATAGATAGATAGATAGATAGATAGATAGATAGATAGATAGATAGATAGAGATAATTTTCTGTCAAAATGTATAGCCCTGAAATTGACACTGTAAAATTAAACTCTATAAACCATGAAAACTAAGATGGTTTCCATCAGGAAAACAGAAAAACTATCCATCCAGTTCTCAATGCCAAATTATTGTCATTAGAGGAATTTATAAGGAAATTTCTTAGTCTGAGTAGCCAAACAATACATATGAAATAAGTCTAGAATTAGTTTAAGTGAACTGAAGAAAATTACCAAGGAAAGAAAGAAAAAAGTACACATATACCTACCTGAAAAGTACCAAAATCTAAAATGAGAAGATTTGACTTTTCATGGTGAAAACCTGTCTGTGGAATTATTAGATAAGAAGGCTTCAGATTTATCCTTAAATCAAGAACTTTCCGAGTCTCAATGATATGCGTAAGTCCTAAAAGAAGGCCAGGAGAACAATGATGTAGTCAAGCTGTACACGGTGATACTACTAACAAAAAGACTAAGAATTTCACTTGAAAGATATCAAGTGGTGTCAGTCCTGCCAAAAGCTGCATTCTCAATATATATAAATACATATGTTACAGTACATCCTATATTAGTATTAGTATTTGGTATAGACATAGAATGATTTGCCACCTGATTGTTAAGCATCCTGATGAAATAGTCGGCTGGGTTCTTTAAAACCAAGCATGCACAACACCATGAACAAATCTGAAGCGTGGAGGTAGGGGGTCCTGTTCCACCGCAAGTCATTCTAAGGCTCAGGTTCTTGGCTGTCGTGCAGGAAAAGCATCTTCACCCTCCATTACTCTCTTCCCTTCTAACAAGTCTATTCAACTCTGAGTTAGCCATGTCCAATGTATAACACAGACCAATATTTAAAAGAAGAAATAAAAAACCTAAACTACTTTAAACACAATGTTTCCATTACGAAGAAATAAAACAACCTAAAGTACTTTAAACACAATGTTTCCATAATGATGGGCAGCCACATTTAGAGTTTAGCTGGTTCTGATAGGCACACTAAAGATTTCACCTGTAGCTGTTTTCTCTTTAATCTCTTCCAACTTCATCAATGTAGCTGATGTAATTTGCTCAAGATCCAACCCCTTATTTGACTGAAAGAATTCAACAACAGCATTGATAGTTTTCTGTAAAAGAATTTTAAAACACAACAGGTTATATGTTAAATCTATGTTATAAAGAATTCACCTCATTTTGAAGTATGGAATCCAAAGCTATTCTATGCTACTACTTCCTTTTCAGGAGTGAGAGACAACCACAGGCAAGGACCAGCCTAGTGAGTTTACTGGAGAGAGGAGAATCTGTATGTACCATGGCAGTGGCAAGATGTCTGAGTGGCCTGTGGAAGTGGCACCTGGCATGCCCTCAAGTTTCAGCCTCCAGTTAGAGAGGAAAGCCCATCCTTCATCACTGAACTTGGATCATGTCATACTTTGACAATTAGAAAAGGAACAGGGGAAAGCTATTCACTCTTACCTACATATAAAACGATTATAAAAATATGAAAGCTTTTATATGACAAAGAAAGTTCTGGAGTTGTACAAGAACTTAATACAGATGTGGCTGTGCTAAACGAACTGAACCACATTCCTAAAATGTGTAAGAGGGAAAATCTTGTCATGGGTATTACACTACAATGTAAAAATGTTTTCAACTTCATTTTATCATTGTGAGGGAGTGCTTGTGTGCATGTGAATACACATGTCACAGCAAATGTATGGAGATCAGAGGATAGCCCTGTGGAGTCAATCCTCTCCTACTGCCTTTACTTGGGTTCCAACAACTGAACTCAGATCAGCAGTCTTGCATGACAAGGGCATCCTTTCAGCCCTAAAAAAAAAAAAGAAAAAACTATTTAAATTTATTTTTTGTGTATGTATAGGGCATATGCATGTGTAATATATAATCATGTGTGTGTATGTGGCTGAGCACGCCCATGTTCACGTGCAGAAGACAGAGGAGAATATGCTGTCCTGTTCTGTCACTCTCTCCACTTTATTCCCTTTAAGCAGGGCTTCTCGTGATCATGAAGCTAGGCTTGAGGCCAACAAGTCCCACCAATCCTGCCCACCTCCTACAGTGCTGGGATGCAGGCACCTGACCACACCAGTCTTCTACTTGAATGCTGAGGATGCAGACTCAGAGCCTCGTGTATCACAGCACACTCAGTTTCCCCGTGCATTTACATAGTAATCCATCCCTCAGCCCTAGAAACAACTTCAGAAGTCGCTTTCTGCCTGCACTTACAGCATCATAGATGACCTCCACAGGCTGGGACTGAACGATCAGAGTCTGGTCAGCAGGACTGTTCTCAGGGTTAGTTTCAAACTCAATTTTGAGTAAGGACGATGTTGTGTCACCAATGGAAGCCACCAGTGATGGCACAATGTCTTGTTGTCGCAAGCCTGTGACGTACCAGTGTTCTAATTTTGCTTCTATCCTATCCAATGAGGAAAGAGCAAGCATTAATAGATAAGATTATAGCTATCCCTTTGAAAACTTCCCTGACAACTAGCCCTATGCCCAAAGTTACAGTTCTTCTTAGGCTAGCCTTCATTTATCTACAAAACCTGCTTTTGTTGCTGTGAGTCAGTGTCTCGTTAGCTACTTATCATCCAAAGGAAAAGCCTACATTAGTCAACTCCAGGACATGGCATAGGTTCCCATCACAGTGTTTAAACATAGACAAAGCTATCACCGTGTTTTCTACACCACTCCTGCATCTTCTAGCTGCCTCCTGCTTCTCTAGGAACCCTTCCCATCCAGCTGTCTATACCTCCTACTGCTTCAGTTACCATCCCCCACAACTGAGCCATGCAGTATACCTGAACCACTGCCACGGAGAAGACACTCTAAAGAAAACTCTACCTAACAAACACTTGCAGAAAGGAAGGAGGATAGAAAAGTGAGTTACACCATTCACAATAAAACATGTAAAACAAAAGAAATTAGTTAAAAGCTGTTTCTCTTCAGTATTCTTTCATGTTCCATAAAATTATATATTCAGGGTCTAAAACCATTAATGAAAATAAGTTCTTAAAACTTACTTCAATGCTTGTGCTCCTGGTCGCTGGGATACTTGGGTACCCAAGCCAATTATCTGGATTCTCAAGATTTCTGGAACATTTCTGTTTTCTCTTATTATAATGGAGGTGCTCACCAACTTCAGAGTCAGTATATTGGCCACATACTAAATGGGAATAAACAAAAACAGCATGCAAATGGCTGCTAGCTTTAATGGTTTCTCCTTAATTAAATATGGTGACTTATTAAACAACTCAACAAAGCTTGTAAGTTCCAGCACCTACATATGCTCCATGAATGACTAGAAAACTCAAAGAATGCCTATCGGACAGACAGTACACTTATATGATCCAAGTGTGTCTGCTTAGTTTTAAAGAAACAGTGACAGAAAGTGACAGAAGCAGAGAGTGCCCATTGAGAAGCCTTCACTTAACCAAGCTAAGCATCTCAGACCAGCACTCACACTGAAGAAAAGAAAAACTATGTCAAAGAAATACCTGCTGGATAGCTATAGAGACTGACACTTAAATAACACACACACACAGACACAAACATACACATACACACACACATACATACACACACATACACACACACAGACACACACACAGAGACACACATATACACACATATATACACAGACACACACACACCCAGACACACACACATAAAGATACACACACAGGCACACACATACGCATACATAGACACACACAGAGACACAGACATACAGACACAAGGACACACACACAGACACACACACACCCAGACACACACATAAAGATACACACAGAGACACACACATACACATACATAGATACACATACAGACACAGAATACAGACACATATACACAGACACAAACACACACACACAGACACACAGACACACATAAAGACACACACACATAGACACACACACAGACACACACGTATGCACGCACGCACACGCGCATGTGCACAAACACACATAGCCATTACATACAAATGTGTGTGCCCATGTGAGAATACTCCAAACTGAAAATACAGTTGGAACAGACAACCACTGGGAAGATGATACAGAATTTGGGGATGTATTTCTCCTCAAAGCATGTGAACTTTTGAAAGCATGAAGGCAGCCTGTGAAATGAGGCTATGCCAACATGTTAGAGATCAGCTCCTAGCACTAGGCATGGTGCTGATGAAGCACTCTCTAGTCTGGTTGAGACCCAGGAACCAACAGCTAAAGGGAACTGGAGGAGGCTCTCCAGATGACGAGTGGAGAGTCAGAAGTGCAGGGAGCTGAAAGGGGGACAGAAGACACCACAAAGGCACAGCTCACTTCCCAAAGGAGGATCTAGAGAGCAGTGGGGCAGAAACTACTGTAACTGATGGGACTTATGACATTCAAACTGTGTAAACAAAAGCAAGTATAAATTTATACCACAGTAAATACTGAAAACCTAAAATAAAGACTTAAAAACTTTCTCCACTGATGGCCCCTTGTCTCACATGAGCAACACTAACTAGACTTAGTGCGTTGTTAGAGTCAGGGAGGACAGTGGATGAAGGAAGAAAGAAAATAATAGTTGGGGGGGGGGAACATGTGGGGGATATGGGGCACATGGGATGGGGAAACAGGTGGATTTGATCATATTTCATTGCATTCATGTTTGGATTTCTCAAGAATAAAGGAAATTATACTATAAAAGTTTAAGTAAATATAAATGCCCTTCATTAATTAGAACATCATACAAAGGAACTGAGTAAACATACACATCACTATGATAGAGTACAGCTCACAAACAACAAGAACCAAACAGCAATAGGATTAGGGACTCAAAACTCTTAAAAATAAAAAAGAATTGAACAACCTAGAATTCTAAACACAAGGTAGGGGAGTATCCTTAAGACACTCAGGAAAATATTGCAAGCAGCTCTTCACTAGAGTGAAGAAAGAATAGGCATCCATCAAAAGAAGGGTGAAGTTCAGAGAGAGATCAATGAGCACACAAGATGTGACTCGCTGACACTCCCCATCTCCCCCAAATCACTGACTCTAAAAGCTATAACAAATGCAAAGGATAGGACATGAGCTGTAAGTCAATCCACAGAGCCCCACAGACAGCAATGGAAGGACAAACCTTACCCGACTTAAAATGGGCACTTATACATGAGCCAGGATGGCTAACAAGCCGTGGAAACATGCTCAATACTATTACTGGAGGATATAGATTTTAAAATACAGTGGGGTAGCACACCGTTCTCTTATTTTATGTTTATGGCTAAAAATAAACATAAAGAATGGCCATCACAGTGAGTGATGTTTAGGGAACTTCTTTTTTTTTAAATTATACATACATCTGCCCTGTCACCCAACAATCTCACTCCTAGGTACTGACTCAGAGGAAATGAAAACACAAGTTAAAAAGAAAGAAAGTGAAATAGAAATAAAGACAACCCAAATGCTTTTTAACAAAAGCATAAGTAAGTTCAGGTATCTTCAAATAATAGAACCATACACAGCAATGAAAATGAGCAAAATATATTAGGTGCAACAGTAGAGATGATTCCACTAACAAAGCCAGACAGGAGAAAAACATGGTTTGTGCATCCATTTACAGAAAGACAAAAAAAAAAAAATATGCAGAACAAAACCATGGTATCTATAACAAAACACAAAGGGAAATGAAGAAGTGCTTGTGGGAATAATCAGGACACAGGTTATCTCTGGATAGAAAGGAGGGGAGGTGTGAGAGTCTAGGATGGCTGCAATATTCTAAACTTTGACACCAGAAGTCACTGCAGCCAGTGACTTTTCAGCCTATCAAATAAGCAGGCCATTTTTGATTTGTTCCCTCTTGTTAAATGTTACAATCAAAGTGTTTTGAAGACTGAACTGCACACTCTAACAAGACCCTATACCAGGTTCTCTCTCACTCAGTCAATCAAGCAGTCCTACCGTTGAGGAATTTTGACCGGTAAGGCCCCAGAACAGCATATGGCAATGAAACTGAGAACAACATATGTACAGTAGCTACTCACAATATCAGTAATTTAACCCAACTCAAGGTAATCCAGCAAGTGAATGAAAACACATGTGAGGGCAGCTTACACCTACCTGCTTGGGCAAAGCCAAGTTGTAGGTGCTCTCACTGTACCCAATGGCAGTGAAGAGCTTGTCTTTTTCCTCTGGAGTCATAAGGTCATCGATGGCTATGAGACAAAATAGTCATTTAGGAAATGAATGGCTTCAGTTTTACACATAATTTTTTTAAAGTCTACAGATAAAAATGCTAAAAGCAAAAACAGCCACCTAATTCCCTCTAAGACACCACTCTGGCTTAATTAAAACAATTAAGCCTGTTATTGTGTTATTTGCCCATTTGTGTTAAGAATCTGCAAAAAGACACTCACTGTTAAGGAAATTCAGTTTTCATATATATATTTTTAAATTCCCTAAAATTTTCAAAAATAAACTTGTCTTTAAAATCCATCTAAAGCCTAACAATAAGGAATGTTGAATGCTTGAGACCTCTAAGCATAAACACATTAAATTTCTCACAAGCCATTTTTCAATCTCCAGGTAGATACACAGAGCAATTATGTGGCCTGTCACATCATTGCTGTGTGCCTCTGAAGGCCGTGTGGGACAGAATGTGCATGGCTTTCCTTGTCAGGTCGGTGAGTTTGGCCTTGAGACTTACTCTCAGGGACTGATGACTCCTCATCTCTCTTCTTAGATTCTTTCTTTCCCCAAAACCCACTAAACCAGCCACGCTTCTCTCCTGCCTCCGCAGACTTTTTCCTTAATTTCTGCCCAGAATGAATGACCTGAAAAATGAAAACTGATGATTAATTCAAAAGAAACACTCTGTTCACTGGCAAGTATACCCATGATTCGCTCCAATGGAGTAAGACAGGAGAGGAGGGCAATCATTTCTTTCTGAAATGAACCTCACAGGATGGCTTGGATAGTGTGGTCTACAGATAACCTACTTCTTTTTTTTTTTTTTTTTTAAAGATTTATTTATTTATTATATGTATACAATGTAGCTGACTTCAGACTCTCCGGAAGAGGAAGTCAGATCTCTTGTTACAGATGGTTGTAAGCCACCATGTGGTTGCTGGGATTTGAACTCAGTACCTTCAGAAGAACAGTCGGTGTACTTAACCGCTGAGCCATCTCTCCAGCCCCGATAACCTACTTCTTATACCTACTAATAGAATTTAAAGATGGCACACTGCCTAGCCATACCTGAGACTGCGAGTGAATTTCTCTGTGTACTGTAATATGCAAGCATTTAAGGAGACACTAGAATTACAGGTTTGAAAGATGAAAACAGTTCTTAAAATGAAGATGCTCCTGCATCTGAAATGTATCATTCTAAGAAGCACGTTTCAGAATTTACACCCATTACTGGTTTGCTAAGCTGTTCATGGTGGGATGGAGAGATAGTGACAGAAACAGCTCTCAAACCCCATCTCACCTCCTGCTTCAGATACAGCCTACCATGTTTCCTACTCCTCCTCCTAGCCTACTTTTTCAGAAACCAGAAAACAAGTATGGGTAAAGAAGTAAGTGAGTTAGACTCTACCATCAGTCTCTGATCTTCAACAATCTTCAAATTCACTTTTAAGGGAATTTCCAATGGATAATAAATCGTTAACATATTTAAGTAATAAAAAGTAGAACAATCCAAAAGAGAAGTTAAAGGGAAAAAGTAAGTTCTAAGATGAAAGAGGATGTTTGATGACCAAATATAAGGCTAAACATATAAGAGAAAATGTCCAGTGTTTGTCCTAAATCACCTGTGAGTGCAAGCAAGCATTCAAGAGTGAAGAGATATGAAGGAGACAGGAAAATACATCAAGATATATTAAATGGGGTATTTTCATTCTAGCATTAACATATATGTGCACATATACAGAGTGTTTATATAATATACATTTTTATAGATGTTTACATGTATGTATTTGTGTATAGTCAGAGTAAGTGAAAAAGAGAGACAGACATGTCATCCAAAAAGAAGAGAAGAAGAAATATTATCTGAAAGCGTTCTACACGCGTAAGCGTACATCTCTGAGTCAGCTCAGCTGCCACTCAGGCGTGTCTATCACAGGCAGCCATAGCGGGCTGGGGTGCTCCCTGCCTAGAAGCCTCTCTGCCTGAATTTGGAGCTGTGTTAATAAAGCTTCCCTCCTTCCACTCAGCAACACCCATGGTCACCTCTGAGTGTTTCCCATCCCTCTAAGCAGAACAGCAGAAGGCTTATGGTCTCCTCCCTAATTCCTCAGGTGACTTTCCCCAGTCTCACACATCTAACCCATCCTGAATTTATACGTGCGTGCAGCAGACTTCTCAACTCTGAGTTCACACTGTTGTATCTAATGTGAACTCCAGATCTACTCACAATGCATGCCAGCTGCTCCACCCAGTCTTCCTCATCTTGTTTGAGGACAGATCTATACTTTCAACTGTTGATACCAAAATAAACCAAGGCTTTTTAACTCTCTTATCTCTAGCCTGTCTCAGGTAATATGGGCTCTGCCTTCAAAACACCTAGACTCCTGCACATTCTATTCCCTCCACTGAGGGAATTCTTCTCCCCTGTTGAAGTCTGGTCCTTTGCTATATATAATAGTGCTAAACACTGGCCTCCAAGGCTTGGCTGCCATGCATAACTTGCTCCTTAATTTACAACTATTGGTTGAATAAAGATGGTGACAGCCTATAGCTGGGCAGAGCTGGGTAGGTGGGGTTTCAGTTCCCAGGCTTGGTATCTAAAGTAGGACCAAGAAGAAGGGGAAGTAGAAACTGGAGAGAGGAGAAAACACCATGGGGTAAGAGACTGCCTTGTGCGTTAGCCAGTTGGAGTAAGAGTGGCCCACGCAGAACATGGCAAGTCATATCTCAGGGTTATTGGCAGGAAACCCGAGTGAAATTAAATACCTACTCACTCCCCTGCCACCCCTCACTTGTTAGCTCAGTGGCCACTGGCCTCCCTATTAGTAACCTCCTGCTTTCTCCTAGAGCTGTTTGCAAAGCAGCCAGAATGAGTTCTAAAGAATCCCCAATTATAACACCCTGTTTCTCAAATTCAATATTAATGACTTGCCACTTCAAGCCAAAATCCATTGCTGCTTAAAAGATCCCACACTGCCCTGGTGACCTCCCTGTTCCCAGCAGTACCACCTCCACTCCATCCTGCCACTTCCTGTAAATCACAGTGGCCGCCACCCTCCCCAGGCCAAAAGCCATTAATTGGTACAGTCTATTCTTTCCTCCTGAGTCAGCAATGCCCTTGGACATCTTTCTGGTGTCTCTCTCAACCTCCTTGGGTCATCAGTCCAATCCTTTCTGAGTGAAGTTTACTCTGCCCTCCTAGTTAAAACTGCAATCCCGGTGTTCATCACTGCCTAGCTACAGCACCCTCTATATTCCTGCTATTTGTCTTTAATTGTGTATTTATTATCCTTCTCTCCCTTTCAAAGGGATTTCTTTATTTTGCTCACTTCCATATGCTAATACAAATGATAACAAGAAAGATGGAAAAAAAATAACTTACATACTCATTCCATAACAGGCTAAGTGTTTTAAATGAATTATCACAATAAGCACAAGATGCAAGTTACATTGTATAAATGAGAAAACCAAAGCACAAAGTGTCTAGTTATAAAACCAAAAGCCTGCAAAGCTCGGAGCGTCTGACCCTCAAGTCCACACACTTAACTAGAATCTAGAATGATAGAAATTTGTTAAGTTTTTGCTAAGTCATAAGGAATAGCATGTGCCTGATGTCAAATGTTAACTGACAGTTCCGGACTGGCTAGAATGATGGGGAACTTAGATTTACTATGCTACAAAGTTTTGATTACACAGTTTTAAAGCTCTTCCTTCTCATGTTAACAGCTTTTTTCCAGTTAGTTTTCCCCAGAGACAAAATGAAACAATAAGGAGCCATCCCTATTCTCATTAGGGTAAATCTTAGCAGCTTCCCATAAGACTCGGATTTCTTCATCCTGGGCTTAAAGAAGTGTATTAACTCAATGAATAAAGAGTAAAGTCACTTAGGCAAAATGATTACCTCAACTTGTGCTTGTTGTCTCACTAAAACTATGTTAAAAACATCTAGACTCTTCTCCAGGTCCTGCAAAACAAGAGAAAAAAACGATTATATAAAAAATATACCCTATGACTGACACACTCATCTTGGCCATACCAACATTGGCAGTGTGCTAAGGAAAGTAGGAGCTAAAACATGCTTTTAATTATTTTAATTTTGATAGTAAGCAAAGTAAATCTTACACAAAGTTAAATCCTTACTCAACAGTGTGAAAATAAAGCTTTTTCTGTGAGATATTATAGATAACTGCACATAAAAATAAGAATGTTTTCAAAGGGAACTATGCTGGGGCTGAAGAGATAGCTGAGGCTTCAAGACCACTGGCTGCTTTAACAAAGGCCCCAAGCTTAGTTCCCAGCACCCAGCTACCTGTAACAGGAGACTGGATGTCCTTTCTGATCTCCACAGGCACCAGGCACACATGTGGTGCTCAGGCATACATGCATGGAGGACACTCACACACATAAAATAAAATAAATACATCTTTTAAAAGGTTTTCTTTTTATTTTTATTAAAGGAGGGGATTGTAGAGCTAAAGAAGCACTGAAAAACAGCACTGCACTCCCTGCAAAGACTGGAGTTCAGTCCCTAGCACCTACATCTGGCAGCTCCCAGTCACCTGCTGACTCCAGCCCCAAGGCAGCTGATGCCCCTTCTGGCCTCCTCCAGTGCCTGTACGCATTTGTACAAGCAATCACAGAAACTTGCATATATACATAAAACATTTTAAAGGCATAAAACTTAAAGAAGAATAAAAACTAGAGAGCAGTTTTAGATATTTTCTTGTGATCCTTACTTCTTACTCTCCTCTTCTGTATTATTTAATAGATATTATATCATTACTTTAAAATATATATAAATTACTCAAATCACCAAGTAGACCACAGGAGAAACTGAGACTCTAACATTAATTAGACGACCTGAACCCTCGTGAATTTGTTCATACAGCCATCAGAACTATAGGACAGGCACTATTATCACTTTATTCCTAAGAAGAAACATGAGCAGCTGAGAAACCTGTCTGTGTGTCTCTGCCAGAATACCTGGTAAAACACCAAGCACCTGAGTCCCAATCTTTGTCCCCCACATCTATGCCCCTCCTGTATCACACTGGTCACTCTCATGGTTAGCACCATGAAAACCTCCTGGTCACACCACAGGAGTCCAGCCAGGTCTTATATCCCAACACAGTGACTGAATGGCAGCCACAGCCACCACATGTTATTAAGCAAATTCTGTGCTCAGAGCACGAGTAAGACTCCCAGTCTTTCTCAGTGAAAAGGTGTTTTCATTTGTTTTGTTTATAAACAATATTTTAAGCTCTGAAATGGAGAGAAGAGAATTGTGTAAGTGTGCAAATTTTTATAACAAATAAGATCTAACAAATGAACTAATGTCCATTTTCTAAACAGTATTAGGAAAACCAGACACATTTTCTCAAATAGCCTGTAGTAGTTTTGCTATATATGTGACATGCTAGGGAAAAGGGATTGTTGGTTAATAAAAAGAAATAAAAAAGGAAGGAAGGACACTCTATTTTCTTTGTCAAATTATATTCTAATTCAAAACAGATATATAAGAATGTTAAAGGAGCTGCGTGTAGTGGTGCACTCCTTTAATCCCAGCACTTAGGAGGCAGAGACAGACAGATCTCTGTGAGTTCGAGGCCAGCCTGGTGTGCATAGTGAGTTCCAGGACAGCCAGAGAGCTACAGAGTGAGAGACAGAATATTAAAAGATAATTAGAAGTTAGCAGTACTAAAATATGCAAAACATACCTGAATTTGTTTCTGTATTTCTTCTGAGACTTTGGTTTGTGTTAACTTGGTTTTGTAGGCCATTTTGTAACTCTTGAGTAATTGCCTGTGGTTTTTTATGTTACTCCATGACCACGGCTGAGTATATCTTCTTATATGGACTTCAAGAACAGAATCAATAGCATATTTCCACCTGAAGTCAAATTTTGTTAATGTACATGTGAGTATAAAGATGCAAGAAAACAGTTTAGACTTCCCAGAGATGCCACACTGTTGATTTTGTTGTTGATGATCTTTACCATCTATAATAACTCCAACAGTAACATTGCAAGACCCCAGTACAACTCCCTGGCCTAAATAGAGTAAGCAAAGGAACACTCCAGGAGGAGGATATGCCAAAGCAAAACCACAGTGGCACAAAATGACACATGTGGAAAAGAGTACAGTCATGTGTTTCATAGCAACTTCTTGTTAGATGGCAGACCACAGCCAGCACAATGGCTTATTATTTCATGCTGGCATAGCTATTTTAGTTCCCACTGCATGATACCCACACGATCACGAAATGCATTTCACACATGCACCTCTACTTCTAAGTGAAACATGGCTATAGGCTGTGTTCTTATAACCTTGAGTCCATGTGGAAAACTGACAAGACTTTAAAAAACATGTTCGAAGTCTTGAATGCTAAGATAAACTTTAGAAGTCCAGAAGAAGAAGATCAAATGAGGTGTTAGGGAGGGTAGAGGGAACCAGCACAGACAAAAAAGATCTCTCTTTTCTTATTGTTTTGAAATGTATAGACAATAAGGCCTTAAAGGTTTCTTAACTCTGAAGGCCTTGACTATATGATTATTCATTTCTCAGATTAAAAAAAAAAAAAACAGAGTAATGTGATGGCTTTGTGCTCAACCGCCCAGTGAGCAACATAAGAACCTGAAGTTGCATCCCCAGAATGCAGGAAACCATTGGGTTCACCAGGACATAGCTGCAGCCCCACTGTTGGGGCAATGGGGAGGCTAGGTTCAATGAGAGACTTTGTCTCAGAAAGTAGGAATGAGAGAACCAATCAGGGAAGACATCCAACATCCATCTCCACTCTCCATGCATACTCACACAGGCAAGCGCATCTTCATATACCACACATTGGGGGTAGGGGTTAATTCTAACTTACCATTGCCGACAGTTGGTGTGAAGTGGCAAGCAAGGTTTATACTTCCTGTATGGCACATTCCTCACCATATAATCCAGTGACTCCAAAAAGTCAATCATACTTAAATACTATTGAGACAAGAAAAAAATTAGATTTGTAACAGTGAACATATAAAGATTAGATTTGATTCTCTTTTTCTAGAGAACTCCAAAAATCTCTGATAATTCAACAATATAGTAACTATACCTGATTAAACATGACATTACCAATTAGAAATTATAGCCCAATACTTTAAGTTTTTATAAAAAAAAAAAAAAAGAACTGTACTGCTATTTAAACTGTCACATAACCAGTAATACACACCCCATTTTCAGATATTCTAAAATGGAAAAAAGATATGTATCTTAGAAATGATAAAATTGTATGTCTCCCAGTGTTGACTGTATTTGTGTTTCTGAGCCTGCCTGCTTTTCCTCTGGAGCTCATTTTTGCCACAGCTACAGTAGCTAGTTCCCAAAATGCTCCAGAAAATCAATGTATAACTAAGCAAGCTGAAGTTATTTAAGCACCAACTTTACTACCAACACAACTTTGTATTGTATAGGCCTAACAAACAGTTCAAATAAAAAGAAACACACAAGGAGAGGGGTGGATGACCACAGGCTCAGCTAGAGAAAGGGCTAGCCTCTTTTGAATCTTCCTTAATGCAATTCTACCTAAAGGCTGTGTGACAAATGTGTCTAGCCTAAACTTCAACAATAAACTGTATCAAAGATTGCAAAGACATAAGGGAGAAAAGATACAAAATACTAGTCATACTTTATATTCACAATGTTATAAAATAAAATTGTAGAAATATTATGTTAAGTAAAATAAATTATTAAGGTTTGTTTTAAGCTAGGCATGGTGGTACACATCTATAGACCTAGCATTCAGAAAGCTAATACAGGAGGGTTGCAGCAAGTTCAAACCCATCCTGGACAATATATTGAGTTCCGTCTAGACCAGGCAAGACTAAACAGGAGAGTAGTTACTTTCTCCTTTGGTAATGTAGCTACTAGAAAACCTAAACTGGCAAAAGCCTTTTATACTCTATTAAACAACACTAAAATAAAAGCCGGGTTCTCATCCTCTCAACTCAGGACTTCAGCTCTGCTATCCAAAGGCTCTGGGCATATGACCACACTTGGAAAACAAACAGAGGAAAAGCAATTGCTCTAAAAATTAAAGGAATGGTGCTTGAGTGTCTGCTATTAAAAACTGAGGTGATGAGGTTAGAGAGATGGCTCAGTGGTTAGGATCAGGGGCTGCTGATACAGAGGACCCGAGTTTAACTCCAGCACCCCTGTGGCAGTTCCTGAGATCTAACACTCTCACTTTATCTTCCTAGACTCCTGCAAGCATGACTGCCCATGTATTCACAGAGCTCACACACTATATATAAGTACAAATAAATAAAATTGTTAAAAACTGAAAAAGTAGCTGGTAAGATGGCTCAGGGGTTAGAGGCTTACACCAAGCTCCACAGCCTGAGTTCAGTCCTCAAAGCCTACAAGGTGGAGGGAGATAAATGATTCCTTCAGGTTGTCCTCTGACCCCACACAACATGCACACATGCATGTACACACACAACACACACACACACATACACACACACACATATACTTTCTCTCTTTCTCTCTCTCTCTCTCTCTCTCTCTCTCACACACACACACACACACACACACACACACACACACACATATATACACACTGCTAAAAGATGAGAAGAAAAATAATGAGAGAAGAAAAGCATACTGAAATTCTACAACTATGATTTCAAAGGGAATAGCATCATCAGTACAGTTTAATAAGATCAAGTATAGTTTGGGGAAAAGATCATATTCATGGAAACTATTTGTCTGAAATCTTTCTTTCTTAAAAAATTCTTTCCATTTTTTTCATTAAATGTCAACAGAATGAAACAAAGGCACCACCACACCATAGAGAATGACTAATGACAAGCACAAGAGCAATCAGGATCCAGAGCTGATGAAACCAGAGTTGCCCAATGGAACCTTACCTGAGGCTTCGTCAGCTCAATGGCAATATTCTGTACCTCTACGTTCCCATCGAGTTTGGGTGTTTTGAGCTCTGATTCTGCACCAGGATTCATGTAGAGTTTTGCAGAGGCTGATATTGGCTGGAAAACTGGTATCAAGTGGGAAGACGTAAGATAGACTACATGCTCTTAACTATGAACAACTATAAATAATTATGAGAATATTATACATTGAAAGTAAAAAAGTAAATGCTATGAATATGAAATAAAACCACTATCAAGAAATATGCAAGGCTTATAACCTCACAGAAACAGAGACAGCATGCACTGGTCCAAGCCAGATGGGGTCCCAGCACTGAGAGGGGGAAGTGGATGTGAGCTCCCAACCCTAACCAAGTATCTATTTCCAACTGGCAACCGCTCACAAAGGAAGAATTTGTCTCTCCAAGGGAGTCTCATATACAAACAACACTTGAAGGCAGGTCCCGTGCCCAGTAACAGGTGGCGGCACATCACTAACAGGTGGCAGCACATCACTAACTCTCGAGCATCTTTGGGAGTTTATTTTTGTCTCACTATGCTTCATCTGGGCATTTTTAACTTGACTGGTCTTTTGAGTATATGTTACAGTTTCTAATTTTGTGTGTTTATGGCTCTCCTGTGTGTGCTGTGTCTCCGCGTGTGTATGTGCTTCTCCTGCTTCTTCTTTGTTTTTTGTCTGTTTTTCTGTTTTGTTCCATTCTTTTGGTTTTGTATTTGCCTGTTTTTTAAAGAGAGAAAAAGAACCACAGAGGTGAATGGATGGTGATGTAGGGAGGACCTGGGAGGAGATGAGGGGGTAAAACAGTGATCAGAATATATTATATAAAATTACCTATTTTCAATCTAGAAAGAGAAATAGACAGAGAGAGAGATGGAGAAAGAGAAACTAAGAGAGTGTGTGCAAGAGAAAGGGATATATAAGGATTTAGCAAGTTAGGTAGCTAACTAACTTGCAAGTTAGGTAACTTGCTAGTTAACTCCAGTCTTCATGGTTACCTGGGAGTCGTGTGCTCCCAGGTAAGGAGAATATGGAACCAGATAGTTCCTGTCTGTAGCTGGGTTTCTCTATGATTTAATAGTTTTATTGTTCATTTAAAATATTAAAACAAGGGGAGAGATATAAATCTAACTTTTTTCTTAATAATTGACAAAATTTAGAAATATAAATAAATAACCTAGGAAGAGATGACCAGTATACTGTTTTCAAGTTCATCATATTCAAACAACTACCAAAAAACTATAAAGGCTTAAGGATAAATGACAGTAAAAACTAAAAGTCTGCTAGGGTTGATGATAGTAATACATTTTAACTATAAATAGTATCAAGTCCATATAGATGTATTTATTACCTTATGATAAGTATTACTTGTACTAAATTGTATAATGTTTTGACTGACTTATGTGGTTCATAACTGCCTGAGAATTAAGATGAATATTTCTAAACTATTTTTATTAATGAAGCAAATTTTTTACAAACTTCAAATTTTTGTCATTATTCAAGTGGATGAACATAACAGAAAGTGCCATCATCTAAAGCAATGAGCTACTAAGGACAGGAGGAAAACCTCGGAGAATCAGGATAACCGGAATATGGAAAGAAACAGACGTGAAAGCTAAGGGCGACTATAAAGAGGTTCACTGAATGAAAACAAACTCATAGCTTTCTGGACAAAACTGAAACAGGAAAGCAGATGCAGTAAACAGATAAGCAGGCAACTCTGTCAGAGAAAGAAGGAGAGGCTGCCAAACAAATACAAACTTCACTTTAAAAAATACCCAGCCTGATTGGTTTACACTGCTAGAGATGACATGAATACCACAATCCCAGAGATTCCAAAAGTGGGCAGGGAAAAAAGAAAAAAGAAGGGGGAGGGGGTGAGGGAAGAGAAGGGAGGGAGGAGCCCAAACCACAAGACCAAGAACTCCACAACAAGATAAAAGCACATGGAGTCAAAAGGAGGCTGGCTGCAGGAGTGAGCCCCAGCTCCTCTGCCTCCCCCATCATTCTCCAGGACTGTGTAGCTATGGTCTAATCCTAAGGAGTTACCATCCAAACGTACATGTGTGGCCAAATACCATAAAATTAACACATTCTGTTTGTTAAAGTAACTTCATTTAGAAAAGTGGAAACATTGACCTCCATGTCTCTTCCATAGAGGAACTCTCCCTGATACTCACTGTACTGATGGTCTGGGGGGATGTTTGTACTTGTAAGAATTTCACGTTTCAGTTGATCCTAAGGAGATTTAAGTTAAGAACAAAAGAGAAACACAGTTAGCTACACGTACCAAAAATTAAAAAAAAAAAAAAATGGTTCTCACTTCTGTACCTTCATTGTTCTCTTACTAATAAATACCATGGGAAAAATATGCAGTATAAATGTACAGGTATTTTTCTTTATAATAAATACACAATGACCTAAATATCTAAGAGCATAATATTACACTCCTCTCTATGAAAACCACCTAGAGACAGATAGACATCTACAACATCCTAGTCAAAGGCTGAGTCTCTGTTAGAGTCTGAATGTTTATCTAGTCTAGAAAGCATGGCTATTCTGCCTCTCTCTTCTAACTGAAGAAATAAAACACTGGGCTCAGTACACCAAATCACTGGACCGTCGCTAACCATGCAGGAAATCATCATCAGAGCTATTTGAAGGCTTGAAGACACGTGCTCCAGGGCTGACAGGTGGTATCCTCACAACTCATAATCCTTCTTCATAGGAAACAGCATAAGAGCAACACCAAAAATGTGTCTGAACAACCACCGAGGGTGCTGTAACAGGCTCCCTGTCACCATCAGGTGAACGGTTTCAAAAAGATCTTCAGAATCAGAGAGCTCTTCTGAAGAGACGGAATGAAGTTCAAAAGTTTTTTCAGACTTTTGATTTAGTGCTAGGCCAGTTAAACAAATGACTGACAGCCTGTCCTCACTAAGGACCTCCCCTTTTAAACACACTTAGGGTGTGCAGTCAGCGTGTCCAGGTAAAAACTGAAATTACCAAGATGTGCTCCCTCGATCCATGGTAAGACATGCAGCAGCCAACATTCCAATAGGCGCTGAGACTGTCAAGCTTCACGAGCTGTGCAAGGGAAACGCAAGTGGTCAAGAAAGCTCCCTAAAAGTGTACAGCAGCATTCAACAACTACCCTTGGTACAGCATTCCACAGCTACCCTCGGTACAGCATTCCACAGCTACCCTCGGTACAGCATTCCACAGCTACCCTCGTGTTCACCGAAACTCTTAAAGGAAAGAAGCTAGCCAAAAATGAAGGAGAGTGTATACATAAGACTTCAAGTTTAGCATTTGTTAAATTTTCTTAATGTTGTTTGATTTTAAATTTTAGCCAATCAGGATTCTGGATGATCTACATATGACTACTCTTGAATTTAAAAGAGCAAATGTTATGTTTTTTTTTCTTTTTTTTTAATCATTTTATTTGTTTACATTTCAAATGACAATAAATGTTATGTTTTAAATTGGCTGTCTTAATTATTTGTTAAATAGCCTATTTCTGAATTTTTAAATATCACTTGTAGCTTTTTGACAGACTTAGGTATCAATGTGAGAAACATTTTTTAAATTATGTTTCTAGGAACACATTTTCAGGAGATTCACATTCATCCAATTATCATATAGTAAAAATTTAGCATCTAACAGACTGTTTGCTAAGATAAGAAAATACAAGTTCCCTCCAGCATTATCAGTGGCTGAGCTGAGGAGGACTGTGGGAAAGGGCCTTACGGCAATAGAGCTGGCAAAGCTACAGACTGCATATGTAGCTGCCGTGAAGCAGCCACGCTTATGAACTGTGTCAAGCCCTGACAAGCCCTGCAGGTAAACACAGAGCACACCTGCTCACTTACGCACGGTGTTCAGCTTACCCACTTCTCTTGCCTGACCACAAATTATTCTTTCTGCATCTAAGACCTCAACTGGCTAGTCTTACATGAAATACCATCTGGGAGGTTGCTTGTATCCAGACCCTTCACTTGATGGATGAACCTAAACTTCCGTGCAGATAAATGATCATAGAAACTCATTGTAAAAGCAGAATCCAAACTAGATCTTAGACTTTTATACTCCTGACTCATCTTTATTAACAAACTACAAAGACAATGTAAGTCCTTATAGTCCAAGGCATTTTAGGCTCACTTAGTCACCCATATTTTCCCTAATGAGCTAACTTTGCCAAAAAACACGTCAACCCTATTAAAATACTTCTGACACTCAACAAGGTTTTATTTGTTTGTGCTTTATGAGGGAGATTGTTAAACTCTCAATTAGTATGATATACCTAAGTCTGTCAAAGGCAACAAGTATTAGTTTAAAATTCAGAAATAGGTTATTTAACACATTGATTAAGATAGCCAATTTAAAATATAGACTCTTAAACTCAACACTGGTCATCTGTAGATTACTCAGAACCCTGATTAGCAAAAATCAATCAAATTGATTCCATAAATATATTAAATGTCTAAAGACATCTTAATTTTTAACCTTAAAATGTTAAAAATAAGTAAATTACCACACTAAGAGGTACTATCAGGATGCCCACAATTGTGTGCGCAATATTCCCTAGCATGACACTTGCTAGTTTTTTTTTCATAAACACAAAAGTTGTCAAGTTTCTTCTAAATACCAGCATTTTATATGGCCAGAAGCAGTTCCTAAGAGTTGGATCATTTACTATAAATCAAATATGCTTATATTTACTCCCACACCTTCCCAAAGTTCCTGAGGCTTTAGATGTTAGTTTTGATCTATCCTTAAAATGTACTTAACACTTTTGCAGAGTTTGCATTGAAATGACTAAATGATCACATTTTGGGGCAAAGTGAACTGAGACATCTGTCCAGGCTGGCCCCGATGGCCGGTGCTGACACTGCTGCTCTCTCCTCCCATCCGGCTGAGCAGATACTTCAGTTCTTAAAGATCTTATTCACATGAGCACAAAAACTGATCCCCACCAAGAGGTTCTAGAACCCCGTAGACGAAAAATATAATACCTTATATATGATTTTTTCTGCTTCATTTAAAATGCATGGAGTCCAGTGTTCATTAGTCGTCTAAAACGAAAAGGTCAACTCTTACAAAGCAGTATGTATCAAACACACTCTAGCATTTGTGAGTAATAACCAAATAATTTAGAAAGAAAAGTGGCCAGCCAGCCAGCTCAATGAATAAAATCATGTGCCACCAAACTGGACAACTCGAATTCAACCCCAGGGCCCACATGGTAGAAGGGGAAACAGATTCCTACAAGTTGCTCTGATTTTCACAAGTGTGTTGTGGTGAAGAGATGCCCCTCCCTTCTCTCAAACACACACACACACACACACACACACACACACACACACACTTTTACAAAATAAATGTTGGTTGTTTTTTTTTTTTTAAGTTTAAAGCATACCTAGGTAGTGTCAGGTAAGGTTAGCTGTTTCTTTATATATTTATATAACAAAAAGAAGCAATGAAAGTTAAACTTGAAGGAACTCTTTTTCAACCAGGTCCTTCTATTTAGAAAATTATTGCTGGGTTACTATGTGTTTGAATTCACATACATGAATAAAGACAGGGAGCTCGTATGTACATGTGCAGAAGATACATATTCCTGAAAACTAAAAATTGCTGTGGGGTAGGATGGAAACACAGTGGTATGTAAGTCAGCACAACCATGGGTGCAGTGCGGCCTGGCTGACAAGGCCAAGTACTAACATCCACTAGGGGGCATTGCTGACAGACTGCATAAAAGCTTTCACAAGCTGAAGAGTCAGAAGGAACTGAGTGGGAGTCAGACAAGGAAAGCACACAGTTCTCAACAAGCCTGGCTGAGGCGGGCGGGGCTGGAGAAGAAGAGGTGGTTAGAGTCAGGCTGGGATGGAAAGGTAAGCAGAGCCTTTCCTTGTTTTGCTGTGACGAAGAGACAAGAATGTTTAAGACTGGCATGATAGCACACGCTTTTACTACCAGCACTCAGGAGGCAGAGGCAGGAGGATCTCCATGAGTTCAAAGCCAGCCTAGTCTACTGGATTGAGTTCCAAGCCAGCCAGACCTACATAATAAGACTCTGTCTCAAAAAACCAAAAACAAAAACAAAAGCAAAAAAAAAAACAAAAGTGTTTAACTGCTTATAGGAAGATATAGGGAAGAAAAGCAAGTTGATCTGGAAAAGAGGACAGAAAGCAGGAATGTGGCGACAATGAGACCTGTAGAGACACAGGACCTAACGTGGAAGCAAGGCTGTCACTGAGAAGACGAAAGGAAGAAGGTGTATACTCAAACAAAGCAGCAGGCTTCCAGACAGCCTCTTATCAGCGAGGCCCTGCAGCTGAAGCAGGACAACGAGCAGGACACTTGAGACAGACTCAATCTCACAAAACAAAAAAGGGACGCTCTCTGAAGCCCAGCTCAGTACCTGGGATAACAACACGCTATCCCAGTTGACACAGTAAGATGGAGAATGAGGGAGGGTGTTAATAAACTCTGAGGAGAAAGTAAAAACAGACAACAAAGGCAAGACACTCCCTCACATGAGTTCTAAAACTTGAGTAAAATTAAGGTTCAAAGGGAATAGCTACACTGGCAAACAAAACAGTAGGAGCTCTGAGCAAAGACTGGGGACTCACAACCGCACACAGTGCGACCACTTGCACTAGTACGCCTTACAGACCAGGCGGAATGCTTGCACTAGTACGCCTTACAGACCAGGCGGAA
>NW_022196906.1:62423286-62468269 GCF_008632895.1 Mastomys coucha | reverse complement strand
TCCCCCCCCCCTACAAACACACACACACAGACACACACACACTCACACTTTGTCTACTCTCTGGAGATCCTACAAAATATTACCAAGTACAAGCTCAGAACACTACACAGTCCTCTGTTCCTTCCCTATATGTGCAAGATTCAGCATTTACTTCTTCTGAATGCTTTAACATTTGTTATGTGGAAACATTTTAAAAATCAAAATAATTACTAAATATAAAAATATTACTGAAAATGGTGATCTTGGAGAAAAGGTGCAGCAATAGACTTCTTCAGAAACATAAAAGTCATTTAAAGCAACAGTGTGCCTTAGGCAACTCTACTGATTTCAGAATATTAATACTTTACAGATTCCACAGAAGGTTGAAATAAGCCAACATTACCAATAGACTAAATTCTCTCAGGGTGACACCAAATGAAAGCGGCCTTTCTGGATCAGTGACCTACCAAAGAAGAAAAGGAACAATAAATATAAGATGGTGGAGCCTTGCCTTGTCTGGCCTCAGTGGCAGAGGATGTGCCTACTCTTGCAGTGACTTGATGTGCTAGGGTGGATTGGTACTCAGAAGATGGTACTGTCGGTGGTCAGTAAATGGTACAATAAATGGTCAGTCCAAACCATATGTGCATATGAACAACACCAAATGGATTCAGAGGTTGTTTTGTTTTGTTTTGTAACTAAAAAAAAAAATTGATTTAAAAAGAAGAGGTCATGAATTTGAGACAAAGTTGAGGGAACACAGAAGGAGCTGGAGGGTGTGGCAGGGGGGTTGGAAGTTATATAAATACAGAATTTCTGTATCCAATTCTCAAAAGAATAAAAAAATCTAAATTTAAAATAAAACATAAACTTAATAATAAAAATAATAAATAGGAAGCAGGTAAACACACATCCAAGAGGAAGTCACACAGCCCAGTGATCTGCAAAGACAGGACTGGGGGTCTGACACGGCTGTGTGGCCACAGAGGCATTATAACAGCTCCTATACCACTAATATGCTATTTTCCGAGAACTGTTTAATTACAGCTAAGAAGCTCCAGAACTATGACCAGCAGACTCTTGCTTAGATGGTTAGAAAGAGATGGAGTTTAATGTGTATCACTATGTTCTCCACAGACAGTGACTTCAGCACTAAATAACTGCCCCAGCGCTTAAGATTTCCATCTTTGGAAACATGAACCATGTTTAGAATTTTACTTCCCTTGACACTTTACAAGCGTAAGGAAAGTCTCTACTAGGTCTTGTGTTTTGCTGAGGTTGTTTTGTTTTTCTTGAAACAGGATCTCACTTTGTAGTACAGCCTGGTCTTGAACTTTCAATCCTCCTCTTGCAGCCACGCTTTAGAATCTTCATATTGACTTTACAAAGTCTATTTACCCCAAATCTACCAAGGATGAACTGCTTTTCTATTTCTGAACTTTGATACGTGATATTTATAAACGAATGATGTCACATTTAGCCTGTGTCACAATGTGCATGATGTTGTCTGTGACCATTGAAAGATGTTTGAAAGCCATAGGCAACTGTTCGCTTATAATGGAAGCATGCAACTACAACAAAAGAATTGTAAATGTGTTCTACATTATCCAAATGGAACTCTACTGTCTTGTCACACAGACCCTTATCAAACAGAAATATGTGTGTACACTTTGGGGTAGCTAGAAAGCCCAAACAGCTTCACAGACTTTATTTGTAATTAATACATATAAATATTTAATTTATATAAATGTATAATGGAGTCAGCCATGGTGGTGCACACGTATAATCCCCATACCCAGATATATATACAGGTATATATATGAGATCATGCAGTATGTGTCTCTGTGTAACTACTGTATTTCACTTTATGGCAATCACCAGCTCTAGCCATGTTGCTGAGAATGACAGAACTGCCTGTTTTCAGGCCTAACAGTATTTCACTATGGAGATGTACAGTATTTTGTTAGCCATTCATCCACCTGCTCAATTTCAGCTGCTTCTGTACCTAGGTTACTGTAAACAAACCTGTAGATGTCTATTCAAGATGCTTCATTCAATTTATTTAGCTTATACCCAGAAATCAGTTGTTGAATCTCCTGGTACTCTTAATCTTAGGTTTTGGGGGAAAGCATTCCAGCTTTCAAAACCAGTTCTAATCATTTGCATTTGCAGCCACAGTATAGAAATGCCCCATTTCTCCACACAGCTTTAACAATAACTCATTTCCATGATTCACTGGGTACATTTTTCCTGACTTGCTATAGCAGGAGTATCTAAATTAGCAAAGTTTACTTTAATACCTCCAGAAACCAAGAGGTAAAGTGAGCAACAGAGTGGTTTTTTTTCTCAAACTACAAATGCATCTCATTGAATATTGTCACACAATGAGCCCAGGAAAGGGAAATAAAATCCTGTCTATCAACAGTCTTCTAATCTAGTTAAACTTAAGGCAAATTAACATAGGAGTCCAAGTTGACTTGCCTCAAGACCAGCTTCTAACCCCAGCGTGGGTGCTCCTGAGCTGTTCAGGTTCACTGTAGAGGCTGGTAAGAGTCTGTAACTACACTGACCAGAGGCCCTGTCCACTGACTGCCATTCCTAACAGTTACTCCTTCAGCTTTCACAACTAATTGTTTTGACAATATAAATGAAATTAGTTTCTTAAAGTTACATCAGAGCATATACAACAAAATCCAAATAAAGCAGAGAGACCAGTCAACCCATGCAGTGGTTTTACACTATATTTATGGATGTACAGCCTGGCCAAAACTGCCTAGTGGAAAGAGTGAAACACTAGCAAATCTACAGGGGTGGCTATCTTAAATTTAAATTAGGTTCAGTTAATCTACAGATGGAATATCATAAGATACAGAATATCATAAAACACATTTAATGACCAACAAAATACTGAAATTACTTACATCATCTTCATATTTAATGTGAATATCTGTAATTTTCACTTGAACATTTTTTATTACTTGAGTTGCCAATTTTTCCAGAAATGTATCCTTTTTTGCTTCTTTGGGCTTATCTACGAAAAAGAGAAAAACAGAAGCTCAAGACTTGCAATTTGCACACACCTCACAACCGATGGCCAAAGAGCGCTAAAGGCACTACACAACGGAAATTACAAGGTATTCTAGGGTCCTTTCTTAGATTTATTTTAGAATCTGATAAACAGTTCCAGCTTAGAGTTTAGTTTTATATTTAAACTGCACACTAGTGTTCATTTTACCTTCCTAGACAGAAATCAAGGTGTATAAACAGCACAGGTAGAGAACTGCTTGTACCTACCTTTGGAGCGATCAAGACCTTTAAAACGTTTCTTAAAATGTTTTTTGTGCTTTTTACGCTTACGTCCTTCTCAGTGGAAGCATTTTAGTGAGAAAAGGATAAAAGTCAGGTTAGCAGACAAGAGGACAGAAAAGAAAATACGAGAATTCTTCCTGACATCAAAGCTCAGCGAGACTTACCTCTGTCTACACTGACTGGCCTACTACTTCAACATTAACACAAACTCAAAAGCTTTCTTTACTATAGTAACATTCTGCAGTAAAAAACAACCTTTGATCTGGAGAATAACTTGGCAAGTACAATTATATAAAATATGGATAAAATGTATCCATTCCCAATGGTGTTTCAATATTTATAACTACACATTACAAAGTGTCACTTCAAGTTCAATGTTACCAAATATTGGAAATGTAATGATGATGATATATAAAGCCTTCAGGGAAAGGTTTTGAGCAATGTGCGGCAGGGGCACAGGAATACAAATGGGATGACTGGGTTGAAGGCCATGGCCTCTCTAGATGATGATCTTCACAAACAAAACTGCTTAAGCATGAGGTATAGCTCATGAAAGTAGAAGGGTAGAAAACGTACACTAAACAGTACATTCAGCTAGCAGTTTTCCTCTAAATTGTATCCTCCTTATCTGGTATTTTCACATTAGTGTTCTGTTCAACTGTCAGCCAGGCATCAGCTATGACCTGACCTCCAGAGGCAATCCTGCGTAGTCTCCCGACTCTGCTCCCCATCCTCATCTCCTGCTGAAAGAACCTCCTGCACTGCTGCTGCATCGAATATACTAGTTGAACCTGTCAGTTCCAAATCACAAAGGCTTTCTGCAGCCTGACAAATAAAATCAAATGTGTGCATAACACAGGCCTGGTCTTCGCCATGTCTGGCAGCCACCCATGTGTGAGAAACTGTAGAACTGTTATTTGTAATTTCCAAAACACACTAATGCTGAAGCTATTGCCTCCTTACACACCACTCTGCAATCATGCAATCAGTCTGCCGTCCTCAAATTCTTTACCAAGCAAACTTTTAGGTGTTGCTATCTCATGTCCAACACTCCCGCTGTATGACTCACCGCCTGTACAAAGCTTTCCACAGCTCTGTGCAGCCTCAGGACCTGTACCTTACCCAAAATTCTAATAAATAACAAGTGTGGTGCTGTATCTGAAGCGTTTGCCTGATTTTTTTGCCAGTGGGCAAGAGGCTCCCATCCAGCAAGAGGTTTCCAAGGACAGAGATCCATATCTAAGCACAGGCACATAATATATGCCTGTTCAAATGAACTAAAACATCCACACATAAACATTATAACAAAATACAAAAACACGACCAGAATATATCTGTATATAGCTGCAAGTTCTATTTTATTTTGTTGATATTTGCAAATTGTTCTACCATAAAATTAAGACAAGAGCTAGAATTACAAGAATAAACTGATATTTCAGAAGAAGTCCCTTACACACATAACAGAAGCTGAATGGTGCAGCCACTAGCATTCCACTCCATAAATCAAGCATACGAAAGACTGAGTTCTCAAAGAAACACCACATGGGGAAGGTAAGAGAGGCATTGCACTCGGCTGGAGCCTCCAAGCCTGACCATTATCTCTCTAGTTCACAAGTGCTCAAGCCCCTGTTCTATCTTTAATGTCAATGTGAGAGGCATCACGTCAGTCCTCCTAAAACCATTTTAAGTCTACAAAAATGCTACAGACTTTTGAGAGAAAGTCCCTATTTAATCTAATGAAGAATAAGCTTCTGATTCTCAAATACTCTAAAACGGTTCTCAAAACTTTGGTCTTGGGACCCTTTAAACTCAAATTTAAAGCATGAGCAATTTGAAGAGATTTTAAGTAATATAGGCTATTATTATCCATATTTATGATACTAGAAATAAAAACAGAAACTATTTTTAATTCATTCAAAACAATAATAAACCACCACTTGATTATAGTTATGTACTACATATACATATAGTGTATATATGTATATATACATATATGTATATATATTCACAGTGAGAAGAATCACATGATTTTACATTTGAACAAATGTAATATCTGGCTTTAGTGGAAGCCTTTAATATCTGGCTTAGTGGTAGATGGCGAGATTCACATATCTGCTTCTGCCTTCAATCTGCTGAGATATGTTGTTCTGATTGAAGTACATGATGAAAATATGACTTTAAAGCAGATATGCAGCTGGAAAAAGGAGGAGAGTTTGCATGGTCTTGTGTAATTATGAGGAATGCACTCAAGCTTAGTAAGTAGAGTTTCTTAATTAGGTTTTTATATTATATATAAGTTCTACCATCTAATTATGGTCAGCCAATTAAAGACAGCTGGCCACCGCTCACATGACATGGGCCTTTGAGACAGCCATGGCTCTGCAACCACTGGGCATATGGAAATCATGCTGCAATAAGAGAGGCAGAGCCTCCTCAAGTCAGTCCTGTTGAGGTTTAACACAAGAGTTGGATTTGCTGCAATCACCTCGGTCTCATGGGAAAGTTTGGCCATACTAGGTGGTTGTCAAGCTTGAGGTAGTAAATAAAGGGTTCTTAAAATTCTAATGTTTCCTTAAAAACACCAAGTGTTACTACTCAAATATGACTGCTCACTTTTACTTTGTTTTGTGTGGTAGCTACACACTCAAACTTGAATGATGACAATCTGTCAATCTTTTGAATAAAAATGGCCTTTGTCCATAAGAAGCAACTTCACACATCTGCATGAACAATCGTCTTTGAGAATCAGCTACTTAAGCATTCAAAAATGCTTCACACACACTTTCTCCTGTGTCCCACAAAACTTTGGAGACCTGCTCAAGAGTTAGTGTCCATTTAAATTTAAATTCTATTTTGTCAAGAAAAAACTTTGAGAAATACTGGCACACTTCATTTTCTTTTGCTTTTACACACAGTAGCAAAGAACACAGTGACCAGTAGTCCAGTGAGAAGTCTCTCCTTGAATAAGGCCATGGCAGCCACTGTTACAAGCCATTGCTTACAACAGCATACAAATTTCAGCTGGGTGAAAAGTTAAATTCTTTAATATCACCATGAAAATAGCTCTAATAGCTCTGCCTTTCTGAGAATTGATGCTCTATTTTTTTTTTAAATAGTGACATGAAGTAAGGGAAGAATATGCGCTCAGAAACTGAAAGGGGAAACTGTCATGAAGAACACATGAGCTCTCAGCTAAAGGAAGGACAATGCCATCATCAAACGAATCTTCTCACTGCACTGTGAGCCTCACTTTACCAGGAAAACTTTAAAATCTAAAAGAAGAAAGGTAATGAACCAGCTAAGGCTTCCTTCACTGTGCCTTCTGCTGGCTTTTACAAGACAAGTGATTAGGATGGGTCACCAGCATTCATTATAACTTCCAGGCAGACTCCTCCTAGAAGGACGGAGAAACACTGGCAGCAGTGACAACAGAGAGCTGGTTCATTGTAGCCTATAAAACTGCATGATGGGCCCTAAAATTCTCCATGTTATCCTTGTATTGAACAAAGTAATGAATCAGCAGTCAGCCATGGTTACCACAGCGGTAGATTTGTAAAGTAACAAATCAGCAGTCGGCCATGGTTGCCACAGTAGTAGATCTGTAAATAACAAATTAGCAGTAGGCCATGGTTACTACCATGGTAGATTTGTAATGTAGCAAATTAGCAGTCAGTCATGGATACTACTGGGGTAGATTTGTAAAGTAACACATTAGCAGTCTGCCATGGTTACTTCCATACCTAGATTTTTAAAATGAGAAATTGTTCTTAAGATAACTTCACTTAATGCTGTGAAGCTGCCATGCAAATTCTCTCACTGTCAAGCATATATTATTAAAGAAGTTTTATCTGTATAGGAATTCTACCATAGCATTCAGTATCTGAAATTAGAGATGCAGACCCATTTACCATTTAGTCAAAGCAAATCTAAATTGTGCTGAAATTAACATAAACTCCTGAAAGTTATAAAGACATAACATTTCATTTAAAATATTGAAACTGTTGCTAAATATCTGGCCCACATCCTAGTGTACATAAGATTTCCATTCTAAATCCTACGGCAAACAGCCTTCAGTTTGTTTTTGTGAAGCTTCAGGTTTCAGCACACTATACAGGACAACAGACTAGAGAAGATTGAACAATCAGGAGGCTAGGGGAAGAAACACAGGAGTCCCTCCTTGAGGCTATGGACGAAGTATTAAAATAAATAAATATATATGTAATATATTATATATACATATATATTCCATCTTACTACTTCTTGCAAATTTGAAACTCTCTGCTGTAAGCAAGAGAAAGCACTCATTTGGGAAACACTATTACTGTACTAAAAACTAAGGTCAAAGAAAGGGCAGTGCATATTTCCCAGTCACTTGCAGAGCTGAGGATTCTACAGGGGCAGTTGAACTGTGCTTGCTCACTCAAAACAGCAAGCACCCAGCACAGAGGTTTCCAGAAAACACTCAAAGACTCAATGAATGAGTGAATGGCTGCGGAAAGAGGGAAAAGGAAGAGATGGCAAGGGTATGAACGTGAATTACATTTCCATATTTCCCAAAAGATGCACACTGTTCAGTGGGCTCCACTAAAAGCTCAGGCATAAATAAGAACATGAGTTTCATGAAGTTAAGTATAAGTAACCATGCATACCCACCAGGCTTGACGTCCTTGTAAAGCAAGTTTTCCAAGCCATACATGAACTCCCCTGAGTGTGCACCTGCATCCCATGGCAGCAGGAACCAAAACGCAAAGCATGATAAGACACCTTTAGTTTTGCATGGGAAATGCACCCAAACTTAGCTTCAAGGACTCATAAATCACATTGCAGGATATGTGAAGAGTCAGGGATGTAAAACCATCCGTCCCTAAGGAAACATTCCCAGCAACACCATGTCCACTCTTTCAACACATAAACCTTCCTTTTATATTCAAAGAAAAATACTCCATCCTGAAAGCTGTAAGTTGGGCAAGGCAGGTAAACAGCATTGACGGCATGGGTCTCACTGTCATCTCGCATTCTCAAACAGAACACAAATCTACCACCTGGGTTCTCCTCCTGCCTGTCACGTGGCCTGCTTTCATTAAGTTCCTCTGATATCAGCCACTAAGTTTAAAGTCAGATGAGAAAGTCTCCTCTTACTTCACTGTGTAACTTGTTCCTTGCAGACAAGCTGCCCGCAGACTTTACTCACTCGAGTCAACGCTGACTAGACAACTCCCTCTCCCACTTCCCTTCCAAAGGAAGCACAGCCCAGACTGCAACTTCAGACTTTTAAAGAAAGGCTTGTGAGTTCCCCTCCTTGGCTGGCTGGAGGCTAAAGTTCACCTTTGCACTGGGTAACATGGTCATTGACCTCATCACCCTGTCCTTCAAATCTCTTTAAAGTGATCTCAACTAGTTTCCCACCCATACATGCAACTACTCTCTCTCAAACCCCTTAACTTCCAGCTGTTCCCCACATGTGCCCTGGGCTTTTCTACCCCGTATACCTTGCCTCCCAGACCTGAAGAGTTCTTCTTTCTCTCTTCCATGTTCACAGAACACATCAAACTGCACAACTTAACAGTGTCATCCCATTCTGAAGTCTCCTCATACTCCACCTGGGCCTTCTTGATGGGACTCAACACTTTCTCCTGTTCATCATCAAGCAAAAATCCTACTTGCCCAATCCAAACTGCTAGGCATCAGACTTCCATTTTCAGCAGCATAGAAGAGCATAGTGCCTCAAAACTACCCAGAAGCTAGCAGACACAGCACACAACATCCTAATTATGAACCTCCTTAATACTGTGTTTGTTTGTTTGGGTTTTTCGAGATAGGGTTTCTCTATGTAGCCCTGGCTGTCCTGAGACTCACTCTGTAGACCAGGCTGGCCTCGAACTCAGAAATCTGCCTGCCTCTGCCTCCCAAGTGCTGGGATTAAAGGTATGAACCTCCTTAATACTGTGTTTTCAGTTTTTATTGTTGTTTGGTTGATAGGTCTGGGAGGCTAGGAGTTTCTTGGGGAGAGAGAGAGAGAGAAAGTGTGTGTGTATGTGTGTGTGTGTGTGTGTGTGTGTGTGTGTGTGTGTGTAGTGTGTGTCTATGTTTATGTGTCTGTCTGTATGTGTGTATCTATATGTATGTGTGTAGTATCTATATGTGTGTCTGTATATGTGTGTGTGATGTGTCTATGTGTGTGTGTCTATATATGTGTGTTTGTGTGGTGTGTCTATGTTTATGTGTCTGTATGTGTATGTGTGTGTCTGTATGTATGTGTGTGTCTGTGTGTGGTGTGTGTCTGTTTTGAAACAGTTCTATAGTCAACCTCATCTGCCTCGTCCTCCTGTTAGTATGAACTACTACTTTCAGAATCTTGAATGTGATATTCTAAACCCAGGGGGGAAAACAATCTAGCATTCAGCCTTGAGTGAACTTTCAGTCACAATGAGAGTTATTAGATGTGTCCAGCAAACACAGGAGGAAACAAGAGGACAGGCAAGGAAGCCATGGAGGAGCTAATTCAACCGAGTAATAACAGGACAGGCTCAGCAAGACTACGTGTACAGAACCAAAACCTAAGTAAATTATAAACTACACAGGCACTAAAGGTGAAGCTCAGTAGTAGAGTTCCTGACTAGTGACGAAGAGAGGCCCATTTATGCAGCACTGAAAAAATGAACCAGGAAAAAAGCAATTCTGAAGGAAAATTCCAAGAAAAAAATAATAAGGCATATGTAGAAAGGACTAGAACAGGAATTAAAGCAGTCAGAAAACACCTGAAAAACCACCAAGTCATGTGTGTTAAACTCGGTGCATTTCATAGCAGATTAAACAAAGAACGAAAGGGAATGTTTGCAAGTCAAGAAAAACAAGACTTCTACAAGGAAGCATAGTCATAGTCTGTCATTAGACCTTTATACTGAACAATTACCTTGTCACAGTGTGGAACTGGCCTAAAATTATGGCCCATTCAGATGTTTCAGAAATGTAAAGGGAACTTCTCTGTGGCCTTTGGACTCGTGTCAACAGAAGACAGGGAGTTAGGGTGAAAAGAAACAGCACTAGCAGACGTGAGTGAACCAGAAACCAACAGCACTGAGAATCCACAAACATAAACTGGCTTACAAGAACAGGGTATGAGGGACAGCAAAGTGTGCCCAGGGGACTGCCATCTATCACCCTAAGTGTTATGGGGAGCCATTTGATTATTAAGTGTATGTATATATTACCTTGCAAAATTAACATTTTAAATATGGAAGCTAACATACAAAAAGCTGTATATGATGGCTTCCAGAGAAATAAAAGGGAAAAAGGTTTATTTTTATAGCTAAGCAAATTCTATAAAATTGAAATAAAAAAACTTCAGGTTTTGTTCCAAACAACAGTAACAGCATTTTGAGGAAGTTACATGTTTGAGAGTAAATCGAGATGAAGGTTTTATCTCCGCTTGTATTTGTCTGCCCATGCAGGCCAGAGCATTCCCTCTCGTTCTCTCCCTGAGTCTCTACACAGGTACATGGTAGCCTAGGCTTTAAAATCAAGAGAGACTAGGAAAGCAGGTCTGAAGAAAGTGTGATAATTACATAATAGCTATTAATTAACATGGTAAGATGGGAAGCAGTTAAGCAATGGTTCTCAACCTGTGGGTCACAACCCCCTCAGATGTCAAATAACAAATGTCCGATATGTCAGATATTTACATCACAGATCATAACCATAGCAAAATTGTAATTATGAAGTAACATCAAAATAATTCTATTGTTAGAGGTCACCACATAAGGTCGCAGCATTAGGGAGGTTGAGAACCACTGATTTAAAGGATATGTTTATGTTTATGTTATATGTTTTTTCAGATAAAAAGCTCACAAGAGGCAGGCAGTGGTGGTGCATGCCTTTAATCCCAGCACTTGGGAGGCAGAGGCAGGTGGATTTCTGAGTTCGAGGCCAGCCTGGTCTACAGAGTGAGTTCCAGGACAGCTGGGGCTACACAGAGAAATCCTGTATCAAAAAAAAAAGAAAGAAAGAAAGAAAGAAAGGAAGGAAGGAAGGAAAAAAGAAAGGAAAAAAAGAAAAAAGCTCACAAGAAGATGATGCATATCCAACAGAAACTAGGAAAGAGTGTTTATAATGTGGTGTCAAAATGATAAAACAATTTTCTTCAGTTATAGGAAAATAATATCACAGCATATTCCTTAATTCCTAAATTAATCTACATTACATTCAGAACCCAGTACCTGAAACTGAATTTCATCTTCTGAATTTAAAACACATTCTGACAAATCCTAAAATTTATCACTCAAGAAGTTGCCATGCTTGCATTTCCTACAGCAGAGACCTAACTGACCTAACACAGGACTAGCTCCATAGATGTTCACCCTCCATAGAGAAAGCATGAGTCTCCACAAGATCTAAACACATCAGCGTGGAGCTAAGTTATTATCACTATGCCAATTAAACCATCAACTACTAAGACAGACCAGATCACACCATTCTTATAGAGCACTGAAAATACTTAATTACTTTTTAAGCTATTACAATAGTCCTAGAAAAACAGTGAGTTGGAGATTTTACAAAGGTAAGATATTAATTACATATGACTAACTATAAATGTGTAATTATGTATCACTATACCTAAATATGCCATTATGCCTAGATGAATATATGTGTGTACATGTATATGCACATGTGCATGTGTGTGCACCTATATACACATATGTGTGCAGGTGTATGTGTATGTATAAATTAAGAAAATAAACTTGCTTGGAATTATATAGAAAGAAAGTTCCACTACTGTCCATGTGACACACCTCATTTTTACTGAACTATTTTTATATATGCTAATGAAGCAAAATGGACCTTTTTTTTTTTTTAAAGCCAGAAACACTACTGGACTGCCATCTGAAAACCTCATCATACTTATTAAAGTGTACAAGAGAAAAGGGAAAAACTATTAAGGCTTTCACATCTTTTCTTCCATTATGATAGCCCCTGTAATATGACTGGCATTAGTAACTTCTAGTAAAGAATAAACATTTCTACTTGAGAAAAACATACTTGGGACAAAGAGAGATTATGGTCAGTGACCCGGAAATCCCAAGAGCAGATACTGTTTCACAACTGTTGTTTGCGAAGAGTCTCCAATGTTGCCCACACTACTGGGCCATAGGGTTTCCTACATCAACCTCCAGAGCTTTTAAACAACCACACTCAGCTCAAGGAGTCATTTTAAAATAGAATCCTCATTGGTTCATGTTTCCAGAGCCACAGAAAGAGCCTCCCCATCTCATGTATAACTGAAATTCAAGTCATTTCTAAATTAATATCTGCTTTGTCTTGTTCTGTTTTACAGCAAGGAAGAATAAAAGTCAAAAATATCCACATTGTGCAATAAGAAACTACCTGCCTTCGTCACTGAAATTCGTATTCACACCACCAAATGACTCAAAAATGATGCTAAATACTGATAAACTGTGTCTCCGTTAGAAACAGGATATGGTTTGACTTTAAAGAGATAAACTGACTGGAATCTGGGAGAGTCCTTCAATCATGACACTACAGACTAATAATACTTTTTACTTCATTCTGTCCTGGCTCTAGAAATCAAAGTCAAAAATCAAACATAATTATCAAATTAATCTGACAAAAAGAGAGAGAGAGAGAGAGAGAAAGAGAGAGAGAGAGAGAGAAAGAGAGAGAGAGAGAGAAAGAGAGAGAGAGAGAGAAATTATTTAGGGTGATGAAATGTTAAAACCTGCCGAAAACCTCATTTTGAAAATCCTTTCTCTCATGAAGAGATGGAAAGAAGGTCACAGAAGCAGAGCCTTGTACATAGCAGCACACGTCCTACTGTGACACCTTACCCTTCGTCATCTTACAAACACAGGTGTTTGTAGCAAACACACACAAAATACATATACTTCAATGTCATTCAAAACACAGTTGCCTTCAGGAATTTAGAATAAAATAGACACCAGACAAAACCAAACGATCTTCAATGTTGGTCACTGAAATATTTATACACAGTATTTTAAGATCTGAAAAGAAGGTTCATTCTTTGGAACTGGGGTTGAGAAAGCCTATGAAAGCTGGGTGGTGGAGACACATGACTTTAACCCCAGCACTCGGGAGGCAGAGGCAGGTGGATTTCTTTGAGTTCCAGGACAGCCTGGTATACAGAGTGAATTCCAGGACAGCCAGGGCTACATGCAGAAACTCTGACTCTATAAATAAATAAATAAATAAATGAATAAATAAATGGCATTAAATATGCCTAAAATATAGGTATTTTATAACAAGCTTAATTAATAAAATAAACTAACCTTTCTCTGCTGCTTTTTGAAGAGCTTCTTCAATTCGGCAAAGTTCTTTCTGTTTAATATCCTGCAAGGATTTTTCTTCTTTCTCAGCATCATACTTAATACCTAAAAGCATACAGTTAATTCTCACAAAAAGAAATGAAATCAACAAACAAATGGAAAACTTTAACCTTATTACAATTATATGTCAACATTATTTTTATAAGATAGAAAATACTTTGGCAAAAATTAACCTAGAAAAACTTTACATATGAATGATTCCTACTTATTTACTAACCTCACAAAGGAAAAAAAGAAAAAAATTAGAAGAAGGAAGTAGCTAAAACCAGGAAAGATGGAAAAGGCTGGGTAGATAACTAAAAGAGAAAAGCAGAAGACAGAAAATATGTCATGCTGCTACTGCCTGAGTGGTAAGAGTTTTAGGATCTATAAAAAGGATTTGAGGGAGATAGAGATATGTGGTTTAGAGCTTTTGCTGCCCTTACACTGGACCCAAGTTCAGTTCCCAGCACCCACATCAGGCAGCTTACAATGCCAGTTCCAGATCTGACACCCTCTTCTTGCCTTCCTGTATGGGAACCTGTACACACGTGAGCATAAACTCACACAGGCACACACAAATACACATAAATAAATAAATCTTTAAAATAAATAAGTAAAAGCTGGGTATGATGGTACACGCCTTTGATCCTAGCACTCGAGAAGCAGGGGCAGGTGGATCTCCAAGTTTGAGGCCAGCATAGTCTACAAAGTGAGTTCCAGGACAGCCGGGGCTATACAGAGAAGCCCTTCCTCAAAAAACAAGAAAGAGAAGAAAAGAAGAAAAGAAATGAGGGCAGCCGAGCAGGCCTCATCTGGGCCTCTACAATGACATCATCTGGAGTCAATGTAGATTGATAAAAACGTTTTCACAAAGTATTTTGGGAATAATTAATAACATCATTTTATCTGTAATTTCAATCTCATAATATATATATACTAAGAAAAGAAAAGTTACATCTATAAGGAGATTTTGAAAGAAATATAGTAGTACATATATGAAGCTGCCATGATGAATGACAATATTTATATGATGAACTAAAAAACTAATTTGTAATAGATAAAAGGGAAATAATCGTAATATCTTATAATAGCAAAAAAAAAACAGTTAATATTTGCTACCTTTCAAGCTTTACATTATCACAGTGAAAACCATAAGACACAAGACATATGAAAAAGTCAAGCTAATGCTATATATTTAATGTGGTAACTACTAAGTAAGGACCCCAGTGCTGTGGAGAGTGTAGGTGACATGAGAATAAACACTGTATCTGCATTATGGTTGGGAACTGGGAGTCATTTTTCCCAAAACATTCAAATTTTTCTCATATTGTCCATTTTAGCTGCAAATACTAATAACTAAAGATATTAATCATCAGTATTTCAAACTATTGAATTTTACTAAAATATTGTATTCCTAAGGAAGAAATTACCTGTTGTACCTGTGTGAAAGAACATTTGCTTAAAATCAGAAGCAACAAAATGTGGGAAAAGTTTCTAGTCTTCAATATGTAAATTAATATATTGGTAGATTTTAAATTTCTTACTTCAGTTCATTCTTCAATAGTACATCTGTCAAGTGCATTTCAATTTTTAAAAAAAAGCTTCAGATACAAAGTAATTTCTATCTACCTCCATTATTCATGGGGGAATAAGCTTAAAAATAGACTGAATTTTCAGCAACAACAGAAAAGCATTCTGTACACAAACATTTGGTGATACATACATATGCATATGTAAATGCATTCACATTTACTACATTGTATACATATGGTCAGTGTCATTATATTAGAATACTTCACAGGGAACAATTTCACTCCATTGCAATGTTACTGAATGATTACAATGTAAAACAACATACTTGCTCCAGGGACCACAAGCAGATATAATCCTTCTAGGGTGGCAACAACTGCTTCTCCATAAAGGTTTTTCCAAGGAATCTTCAAAGTTAATTTATCTAAAGAAACATAATTTCCATCTTAAATCCTTACTTGACTACTAAAGAAGATACAAATAAATTTCTCATTCCCCATGAAAAGTTCAAAACTCACCAGGCATTTAGTATGTTTGCCACTCAAAAAAAAAGGGAGGGGAAGGGGAATCAATATTCAAAATGTGTATTTTATACTTTCCAAACTTTATGATAATTACCTCATTTGGTATCACAAAACCCTAAGGTACATCAAAACAGTAAGCACTGCAACTTGGAAGAGGAAAAGGCAGCTCAAGTTCATTAATCATTGATGCCCAGCAAGGTCATCAATAAGGATGCTGGAGCCAGAACTCAGTGCTGGACACACCTGAAGACTGCTCATGTTCTTCCAGCCCCACCAAAAATTAAATCAGCACAGCCACTGTGAATACTGTCTGTGCAAATAGGAACCAAAGCAGCAGCAGAGAAGCCCCTTCTCTTCTTTATGAATATGGGCAGCAGGTCAAACAGCTATGAATGGAAGAGGCCAGATCTGAAGGCAAGGCATGCTGTTTCACAATCAGTATTATCATCTTTTATGTTGCTAACGCTATAAAACTCAGATTTAACTTCCAAATATGTACTTACAAATCACTCAAAAGCAGAACATACTTTATCTCTTACAAACAATGGTATTAAGCTGAGCATGGTGGTGCACACCTGTAATCCCAGTAGTTGGGAGTTAGAAGCAAGAGGATCAGGAGTTCAAAGCCAGCCACACTACATAGCGAGTTGAAGGTTAGCCTAAGAACACTAAGAAACGAGCCTGTAAGAACACTCACTTTCAACAGAACCACAGGTCTGACATTTGTAACTCACTTGGTGTTGTATGAGGAGAAGGCTGCACATGGCAGAAGACAAATGACATATGAATTCTGAAACAGGCATAGCCGTTTCAGGGGGCGTTTCTTATCTCTATCTTTCTCCCAGTCTCTAGCACTCCTCTTTCTAAGACCATAGACAGCTAATGTACCAGTCAGCTGTCATGACTGCTACACCTCTGTCCTCACCTTTCCTACCCCAGAAGTTTTCCGTGTTCCAAAAATAAAATGTCCTCCTCCATTATAATTTTTACTTATATATTTTGTGTCTGCAGTGTTTGGGCAGCATGTATGTCTGTGGAAGCCAGAGAGGGTGTTGGATCCCCTGTAAGAAGGAAAGATGTAAGCTGCCATGTGGGTGCAGGGGATTGAACCCACAGCCGGTGCTCTTAACTGAGGAACTTTCTCTCTAGTCCTCTTCACTATAGCTTTGATAAATAATGACATTAGGTCAGTGCTGCTAGCAAGACTTGGTGGGAAAGAATCTGACTTGACTCCCTCGTGGAGATGAACAACTAAGCCATATGGCCAGCATCACTGGCATAGTTAAAGAAAAGTGCTCGACATTCAATCAACTTCATACAACACACTGAAGGGAAATAAATTAATCTTCTACAAGGGAGAATATTCTTGTCAACTGAATAGCTATATAACCACGTCAGTTTTGTGTGGATATGTAGTCCAGGGATAAATTTTCAAATCATCTCTGCATTAAAAACTTCATTTCTCAGGGGCCAGAGAGATGGTCAGTGTTTAGGCCAAGCACACTAATGCTCATTCATAGGGTCCAAGCTCAGTTCCCAGCACCCACGTCAGGTGGATGACAAATACCTGTAACTCCAACTCCAAGGGCATCTGAGCTCCATGGCACCCCTGGCCGGAAACACACACATATAATTTAAATTAATAAAACTTTTTAAATTTTAAGTTCGCTTCAGTTTTCAAAGCTGTTGGGTTTCTCATAAGGCTTCCAGGCCAGAGGAGCCTATTGGTAACATCAGTACACTTTTGGATCACTTCTAATTCTTGTGGATACATAGTGAGTACCACGTATATTTACAATGGAAAATACCTACATATAACTTGATGAGCTCCTAACAAGGCAACTGCCTTCTTAGTGAGTATAGAGTTAAAACCACAGGCAATACTACTTAACGGGGAGCATTCAGCAGAGTAGGGGGAGCACTCAGCAGAGTGGGGGAGCACTCAGTTATTGCTGGTGGCACTGCAAACTTGTACAGTCACTAAGGAAGTTAGCGTGGCTGTTCCTCAGGAAGACGGGAACTGATCTACAAGATCCAGCTATACCACTCTTGGGCATGTACCCAAAGGATTCTTCATCCTAGCACAAGGACACTTGCTCAACCATATTCATTGTTAATCTACTCACAATAATCAGAAAATGGAAACAACCTAAATATCCTTCAACAGAAAAATGGATAGGGAAAATCTGGTACATTACAAAATAAGAGTGTTACTCAGCCACTAAAACAAAGAAAGAAAGAAAGAAAGAAAGAAAGAAAGAAAGAAAGAAAGAAAGAAAGAAAGAAAGAAAGAAAGAAAGGGAAAGGAAAGAAAAGGGAAGGGAAGGGAAGGAAAAGAAATCATGAAATTCTCAGGTAATTTGATGAAACCAGAAAAAAAAATCATCCTGGGTGAGGTATCCCAGACCCAGAAAGACAAATATGACATGCATTCATTTAGATGTGGACATTAGCTGTTAAGCCATTGATAGCCAAGCTTAAATCTAAGGAACCACATGGGTTAGGTATAGACTAAGGGACTAGGGAGACACATAGATCTCATTAGGAGAGGGAAACAGAATAGATAGTTATGAATTGATGGAGAAGACTGGTATGGAAGGATCAAGTAAGGAGGAAGGGGAGAAGGAGGTGAGGGAGGAAATGCATAGAGAGACAGCTAAAATAAAGGGCCACTAAATAGGCACTATGGAAACCTAACACAGTATCAGCATCCATATATATAGTACATAAGAAATATATATATATATATATTGAAGCCTGTCTAAATGAAATTGTCAAATAATGGAGGAGACAAACCTGAACTGGTCATCGCTTGTTACCAAATGGAGTTTCCAGTACCAAGATCAGGTTACATTTAATTTATTTGTTGGCCAAAGTGGTCCCTGGGGGGTCCCTCAACAACCCAGGCTACTGCCAAAACCACCAGTTATTCTGTAAAAACTGATGGCAAGTCCCCATTACTAAAGACAATACCTACATAACTCATTAAGTATAGAGAAGTCCAAGGCCAGCCTGGTCTACAGAGTGATTTCCAAGACAGCCAGGGCTACACAGAGAAACCCTGTCTCGAAAAACCAAAAAATAAAATATAATAAATAAAAGTATAGAGAAGTGGAGTTGATCCTTACTTAGAGGATCTATAATTTAGAGTCTTCTCTACAGGAAGGTACTCTAGATACTCAAAAAGGAGAAACATAAATACAAACCCACCCACAAACCCTTGTATCTACAATGCTATCCTGTCTGCAAGATACGCTAGGGCAATCATGGCACAAAGCTTGTGGCAGTAACCAACCAATATCTTATTTGACTTAGGGCACACTCCACAAGATGGAAACCACACCCAACATTTCAGGGATCAAGCATCTGAGACTAGATAGCCCAGGAACTTAGAAGAAAACCAAATACTACTGTTATAAATAATGATGATGATGATGATGATGATGATGATGATGATGATGATGATGATGGCGGCGATGATGGCGATGACAATGATGATAAATGTAACAATGAGTCCTAATGACATTCTTTTTATTTATTTATTTATTTACTTATTTATTTAACATGAGCACACTACAGCTGTCTTTAGACACACCAGAAGAGGGCATCTGATCTCATTACAGATAGTTGTGAGCCACCACACGGTTGCTAAGAACTGAACTCAAGACCTCTGGAAGAGTAGTCACTGCTCTTAACCACTGAGCCATCTCTCCAGTTCCCCTAATGACATTCTGATATACTCATAGATCAGTGCCTTGCTCAGCCCTCAGAAAAGCTTCCTTCTGCAGTAGATGGGAACAAATATAGACTCACAGTTGCACATAATGCAGAGAGTGAGAGACTTTGGAATGCTCAGCCCTAAATGTGATGCCTCCATCAAATCCCTTCCCTCAGAGCTCAAGTAACCCTGAGAAAGAGGTGGCCAGAAAGAATATAAGCCAGATGGGATGGAAGGCATCAAGAAAACGAAACCTATAAAGCAACATGAGCAAAGTTCCTAGGAACTCACAGAGACCGAGGCAGCACGCACAGGGCCTGCACGGGTCTACACCAGGTTCTCTGCATATACAGTAAAGATTATAGTTTAGTGTTTTCAGGGGATTCCTGAGCATGCAAACGAGTGGGTCTCTGATTCTTGTGCCTTCTCTTGGGTTCTTTTTCTTGTTTGTTTTGTCCAATTCAGACATGGTAAGTTCTTTATATATTATATTATATCATTATATTACATTAATATATTATTATTCTTTAGAAGCTTGTTTATTTTCTCATGAGAGGCAGAAAAAGAATAGATTCAGATGGGAGGAGAGGTGGGGAAGAATTGGCAGTTTAGAGGAAGGGGAAATGGTAATAAGGATCTACTATGTGAGAAAAATATCTATTTTCAATAAAAGGGGGAGAAAAATGCTAAGACGGTAAAGGATAAAGCCCTAAAATTCAGCAGAATAGTGATGAAGAAGGGAAAATATGTAATATAGTAGCAGGCTGTAGAAGAGGAGTGGATAATTCATTAAGTCAAATTCTAAAGTGACAGTAACCCATCTGGAGCTGTACTTTAGACAGATCATTGATTAGATGGATGGATGGATAGATAGGTAGATATATAGATAGACAGATAGATAGATAGATAGATAGATAGATAGATAGATAGATAGATAGATAGATAGATAGGTAGGTAGGTAGATAGATAGATAATAGACAACAGATAACTGATAGATATAACAGAAAAAAATCAGGTCACATGAGGTATTTGGGAGAGTTTTGTAGATAAAATTTCCTATTGATAATTTCTCTGGCAGACAGGTACGCTGAGTTATGAATAATGGATAAGAGTTTGGCTGCAAAGAAGGAGACTTAGTACTTACCCACACACATGGTCCATACCACACTGCTGCATAATATATCAAGTGAAGATGAGTGAGCAAACAGGAGGGACATGAGCTTCATTTAAGTCTACTTAACAGAGTTTTACAATTGTATGGTTTTCATAAATATAAAGAGTCTATACAGGAAATTGGGTTATCACTTTGAAAATGGAGGTGCTGTAAGTAGTAAAGCCAAAGCCTCTCAGAGGTCAGGACTACAGCTCAAATGTCATTCCACTTTAGAGAGTAATTCTCTATCACCTTGGTTTTTTAAAAGGAGATATGGATTATCTATGATGTTCATTAGGTTTAGAACTCTGAAATTAATATAAAACAAAAATGTCCCATGTTTCTGGTGAACCCAAGAAGACTTCTCGAGCTAAACAGTACAGGCAAAATGAACTCTACAGAGAACTAAGCAACTAGATGTAGAGTAAAGTACTCACCAATCTGGCCAGCCTTGACTTTGAAAGGAACGTCCAATTCACTCTTCAGAAGGAAGACAAAAATTAAAGGTCATCTTTACACAGCCCCCACATCCCTGTGCACATCAGTGACAGAGCTGAGTAACTCATGGCTATGGTTGCTTCACGAAACGGTAGTTTTGCATACAGAAGTTACAAAGAAGCAAAATTATAAACAGAAAAAACAGAAGATGGTTCATAAGGGAAGTAATTACATAAACTGGTTTATTTTAATAAATGAAACAGATGGACACTGTTTACCTGAAATACAACAAGAAGAAAAGAACAGACCAGTATTTCAAGGGGAGCCTTAGCTACATAGTGAATTTGAAGCCAAAGTTGTCTACATGAGACTCTGTCTAAACAGGGAGTGGGGGTGAGGGAGAGAAGCATATATCAGCATATATTCATGTATGCGCACACACACACACAAAGCACATATGGAAAATTTAAGGTGTAATAAATATTCTTAAATGACATCGCAGCTGTCAGCTTTGCATACCAGGTTAAAATGTAACCTCATTGGGTCTGGACGGTGAGTGCTGCTTTGCTTTTACCTCAATGGCAAATGATGCAAATTCCTCACTAAAGCTGAAGTGTAAGTCCCTCCTTACACCTTACTGTTCCCTCAGTACTCTATGGCTAGCATGTCACCACACTGCTCCAGTAGTAACCTAGATCATTGGTTACCACCAAGTCCTAATTTGCCTGGAAAATATATAAGGATAATTTTGAAAAAAAAAAAATGTCTGTAAGAGAAATGGAGACAGCAAAGCTATACAATGAAATTAGGTCATGGAATGAATTCCATTTTGAAAAAAATTGATCACTGAGGGGGAAAACTGTAAATCTTTAATCTCATGATTTCCAATGACAAATAGTTAAATAAAGAACCCTACTTGGAGTGACTCAGTCACTTTATCTGGTACCTGGTACAGATGTCTAGTAACCAAACGTTTCTAAGAGCTTGCCAAATCAGCTGAGTTATTAAGCATAATTTAAAAAATAATAACCCTTACCAGAGCATTTTCTTTTATCTGCAGATTATCTAAAGCCACATTACCTGTAAAAAAAAAAGGGGGGGGCAAAAAACATAACATTAATACAGCCATTAGTAATAATGTGTTGCATCTATCACACACTAAGGATGCAATGCTAAGAACACAGATGGAAGAAGGTGGGACTCAAGGTCCAGCAGGAAGCAGAGGCCAGAACATACCTGCATTACAGAACAAAACAAAGAGGGACATGGGAAAATGTTTGCAGACTAGGGTTTTCTAAAAGGCTACATACCATCCAGACTTTTTAAATAACTTTTTAAACCTATATACGTATACGTATGTGTATATGCATAACACCAGCAAACAGAAGCCAAACAGAAGCTATGACAGCACAATGTCTCTTCTACAAACAGTATGTGTTTCCTGTGTATATGCAATTTTTTCTAAAGCACACTGTTGAAAGTTAGAAGAAAGTCAGAGAAGCAATAAGAAACCCCTAGGAAATAGCAGAAAATATTACAGCTTTGTACGTAGAAAGAATGAAAGAATACTGTTTGGCAGCCTTCACAGTGCATCTGGAAAGAACCTAAAATCTGAAAAACCAGGTATGGCGGTATATGCCTGTGACACAGCATTTAGGAGGCTAAGTCTGAGAGACATTAGTTTGAGGCCAGGATGGGCTAGACAGTGAATTCCAAGCCACCCTAGTCTATACAGAAATACCCTCTCCCAAAAATCATACACACATACATACATATCTACCTAAAATAAAGTAATAACTTCATTGTCAAACAAAGACCATCACAGTAAAGACAAATTTTGAAGCCAGAAAGTCTGCATGCATGTCTATGCAGCACACGCTATGTCTATGGAGGCCATAGAGGGCGCCAAATCCCCTAAAAATGGAGTGATAGACAGCTGTCATGTGGATGCTGGGTATTTAACTCTTGCAAGAGCAGCCACAGAGCTCTTAACCTCTAGCCCACAGAATCATTCTTAGGAATCATAATCTCTAAGGTTACAGAAGTACTGAGATAGCTCTGCATTTAACTATATACTGATGTCTTACACAGATTACAACTGAGGCCCCTATTTGAGTCAACAGAAGGAATCTTATTTTCAGAACACTTATTTTCAGTCATTCAAAGCAGTTTAACATCTCTATGGTCAGCTCAGACCCCAAACCTGCTCATGAGCTCTGAGACTCTCAAGTGAGTGGGGTCACTGTCACCAGGAGTACTCAGATCACCCACACTAAAAATGACATCTTCACAATCACTAAGACAAAAACATGCGTGTATCAGACAAATGTGACCATATATATGTATACACATATATACATATACACATATATATATATGAACTTGTACATCTTTATAAAAATGGGGCTGTTTCTACTGTAGTAAACTAAGGTTCTACAATGAAGTAACAGGTATTGTTTGATCATTGCCAACATGGCGAACAAAGTTTAAAGAAGTGTATTTTACAACCTGACAGAATATTGAAAGTGATGATCACTGTTGATGAGACAAATATGACTTTTTATTAACCATTTTCATTATTTTCCAGTTTTTATAATTATCAGGTATTACTTTTAATTGAAATCATGATGCAAAATACGGGGAAATGAAGAAATAAAAAATAAAACAATGGTAAATTCTGAAGTTAATTTGGCTCAGCATTTGGCTATGAATTCTTCCTATACCTAACACCTACTTTACTTTCAGACACACAAAACTAACAAAGAATAGCTAGGTCTGTTCATACTTCCTGGATAAATGACATAAAGGGTAGCCATAGCAATATCGTTCTTTAGCTATTTGTACTAAGGGAGGGGCCACTAGTACAATAAAAAGACAGGGAGGGAAATTAGCAACTTGCAGATTAGCAGAGGCCCAGGGAATGGGGGAAAGTGCATTCATCCCTCAGCCAGTAGCCTGTGCCCTGGCTAGGTGACGCACCAGCCAACTCGCAAACACAATGCATGCTGTTCTGCCAGGCACAGGTGCATCTGTCCCATTCCATGGCCTAAGGATGCAGTAACTTCCATTTAAATCATTTGTAAGACTGAGACATATCCACCAAAAAATCAACCACTTCATACTGAACTGAGTACTGGAAAAATATCCTAAGAAAGATGGGATTTTCATCCCAGAAACAGTCATTCCAAACACACAGAAGTAAACTTCCTATTTAGCTAGCTCACCAGAGATAAGAACACTCAGAGGCCACAGGGGGAAAAAAAAAATCAATAATCATGTCTAATCTTAAAAATAAAGAAAAGAAACAAGGTCAGGAGGATGAATGATGAGAGGTAGACATGCTACGCTCTGCCAGCAAGGAAAACAGGAAGGCCAGGCATGCCATGAGGTGGCGCTTAACCTCAAGTCCACAGATACCAAATAGACAGGCTGGTAAGGAGCTCTGTGCAGTGACCACTGGCGCAGACTGGCAGGGCTGAAGGATATGGATAAGGAGTAGGATGTAGGAGTCCAGCTTTGAAGGAGACCTCACTCACTGCTCACGAAGAAGCTATAGAAATGTTACTTTACGCTCACAGTGCGGAGGACAGTTACACAGGGAATTTCGGAGCCAACGCCGAAAGATATCTCAACATGGTAAACCTAAATCAGAATGTAGGAAACAATCTTTGCTAATGAGTTAACGATAGAAATGAATGCAAGCCCATTAAATTAGCAAGTAACACCTTCTTTTAAAAAAAGGAACAGTTGTTAAATTAGAAGAAACAACCAAGTTAATGTAGTGAGTGAAAAGCAAAGGAGCAAGAGAGATGGTTCAGTGGTTAGAAACACTTGCTGCTCTTGCAGAAGACCCAAGTTCAGTTCCCAGCACCCACTCTGGGCAGCTCCTATAATTCCAGCCCCAATGGGATACAATGAGGAGGCTCTGAGGGTATCAGGTACACAAATGGTGCACATACATACATGCAGACACTCAATTTGGTTTTGTTTGTTTGTTTTTTAATCAACTGGAACTGTCATAACACAGAACAGGCTTGCCTAAGTTCTAAATCCAAGAATAGCTTGTATACATGTATTCATCTACAGAATAAACACAGGAAACACTGTTGCTTTGGGATTGGTGGTACAGGCCTGTTCTCCCAGCATTCGCTCACGAGGTGGAAGATCAGGACACCCAAGCTAGCCAAGGCTACACAGGGAGCTCAGAGCCAGCTGGACTATATGACTATGAAACAGAAAGGGATAAGGATGTAGCACAATTAATAAACAGAGTGCTTGCCCAGCATGCATGAAGTTCTGCTTCTATCTCTAACAAGTACAGATCTAGTGTGGTGGCACATAGCTATAATCGCAACACTGAGCAAAGGCGGGTACATCCTCAGCTACACATGGAGTTTAAATACTGTCTCAGAAAGAAAACTAGTGTTGATATTAAATAATTTCAACCAGAAATAATTTCTCCATGACTTCACTGAGGCTTGAGCTGTATCTCCCCTACAGTATTTTAAGTTTACATAAATCCCCAGCACAATATGATCTCCTTACCAATGTCCCTCATCACTGGTACTCAGGAAACACTTGCTTAATTGCCTTAGGATGCACATAGTTACGGGGCAGAAACAACTAGTATGAGGCCATCAATTCATATTTCAAAAAGTATGTTCAGATATTACTGGATCCCCACAGCCTCACAGCAGGAGGCAGGTAGCACGTACCTATCAAGAAAAAGAAACTGGAGGTATCTGGAGGTTAATGGCCTATGAAGACCATGGCAACCTACATATGGAAGGGCCAGCCCTCAGTCTTCTGACACTCAGTGCCAGGTTCAGAACACCATGCTTTCTTCTAGACAATGGAGCAGAACAGGTAAAGGGTTCAATCCCACTGAATAAATCTGCTTCCTTTGCCAGGCAATAGCCAGACTCTGCACTGAGAGGTCTGTTGGTGCCGCTCTGGTTTTTAAAGTTATATAAAAATCCAAGTGGAAAGGGTAGTGTCAGAGGATAACATCAGGAGCACCAGAAGGGACAGTTCCTCGGGAACATGGGAGGTGGCACTGCAGATGGCCATGCTAGACCTTTTCTCTAAAAACAGTTCCTGAGCTACATGCCAGAACTACTCCAGGAGCACACAGAGCTCACTCCCACCCCTCTCTGCACTAACACATGAAGAAGCTGGAGTTTAAGCAGAATGGGTGACTCTTCCAAGGTTAAACAATAATTGTGGCACTGTATATCCCGACTCCCTCGTCAGTTCTTAATATAAAACATAAGGATTAATCCAAACTATGATACAACAACCAAAACAATGACCAACAAATAAAAACACCAGACCCTAATCAAGCCACATGGCCTAAAACAGTGGCAAGCACCTATGTAGTACTGTGAGGCACGCAAGGTTTCTCAGATCTAGTTATAGCCAAAGTATCCACCATCTTCTTCACTTGTATCAAATGTTTATGAGCTCTTCGCATCCAAGGAAATGAGCTCAACCACTAAGCAGTCTGCAAAAGTATGAACCAATTCATTGTAATGACTCATGTTTTCACAGACACCAAAGAAAATATTGTACCAATTCCTTCCAAATGAACTGAACCATCTGACTCCAAACCAAACCAATCCAGATTGGTTCAGTTGGAGGACTGCCGTGCAGCAAAAAGGAAGTAGCTGACTCTTACTTTCCAGTTTCCTGTTGAAACAAGAAGTCTTGGTAGAGACAAGCAAAAAGCTGCACGGAAGTCACCAGGACTTTCTCCTTTCAAACACCGCACAGAGCCTAAAACCCAAGGCACAGCTTACTTCTGCCTCTATTTCTAGAAAATGGATGGATTTTTAATTAATGATGATGCTATTTACATGCATGGATAGGTGTATCCAGTTTAGCTTTTCAAGCTCTGCTTTGATATATTGTCCCACCTTGTCGGGAAATGGTTTTAATGCTTTGCCTTAATTCAGCACCCAAAAGCTGCACCTTCAGAAGCTGAGGGCTTTGATTCGTAATGAAGAATTGCTGTACAGCCAATGGTTGGGCAAGGAGACAAAGGCGGGACTTTTAGGACTTCTAGATAGCAGTGGGAAAAGGGACTGACTGAGGGGGAGAAGAGGGGAGACTCTCCATGATGAGGAAGCAAAGAGAGCAGACTTAAAGGTCCGCCAACATGTAAGATTCTAGGAAAGTGGCCCTAGGAGCCATTACCCTAATTGGGCCTGGGGTAGCAAAGATGAAATATAGATTTTAAAAAGATGTTAACTCAGGAATACCTGAGGGGAGTGTGCACCTGCTGCGGAAAGATTTAGAAGCCCAGCCATTGAGCAAGTTAGGCATATCAAAATTAGCTGGCGTGTATGTCTTTTCTTTGCAAATCCCGCGAGCTCTGGCAGATGACTAGGGGCTCAATCACCTGCCAGGAGGGAGCTTTAAAAAAAATCCTTCTGGGGATGTGAAGTTGATGGCTCAATGGTTAAGAGCACTTGCTGCTCTCACAAAGTTCAGTTCCCAGCTCCCACCTGGTGGTTCACAACCATTCCTAACTCCAAAAGAGAAAAGAAAAGAAAAGAAAAGAAAAGAAGAAGAAAAAAACCAAATACCCTCTTCTGGCCTCCACAGGCACTGCAAGAACATGGTGCACACACATACTTGCAGGTAAAATACTTACATGAAATAAAATAAAAATTTTATTTATTTTATTTAAAAAAATACTGCCTCGATGTATAAGTACTTAGACACTACAGTGTTTTATGTAATGTGGCTAAAGAAAAAAAACCACAAACCACACAACTGTTTTTTCTGTCATCCCAGTCTGCCCCACCTGCTGGGCATCCTATAGATGTGGCTTCTTTACCTTGTGTATTTTGCGACTGGCTCTTCGCACTGGCTGCAGGCAGCGAGTACCACTTCCCTAAGGAAGCACTCAGGCTGCTCCAGCCTTGCTCAAACCACAGGTGCTAGAAGCTCGCTCGCCTCTTACATTTGCAGAGATGAAACAGATAGCTTCTTCCCATCAGTGACCTGCCAAAAGCCTTACACCTGGTGGAAGATAACTTTCTGTCCAGTTTCCTCGTCCTCTCCCCTTCTTCATGCTGCTTTCTACGAGCAAGACAAGCTGGCCATCACAAATCTAATATCAAAAATGCAACAAAATCCAAAACTTTTGGGTGCTGGCATGTTGCCACAGACTTAATCTTGCATGGTACGCTGCTCCGAAATGCAATTATTCCATGCTGGAAATAATTGTAAGGCTATGTGCACTATGTGCATATGAAATATAACTGAATTTTATGCTAACTTGGTTGTCATCCCCAAGAAATCACATCACACACTTATCAATATTCTAAATTCTGAAAAACAAAACCCAGAATCTACAGCAATTCTAGTCCTCAGCATTTGGAACAGGAACTCCACCCATAACTGCGGGCTGACCAGGAAGGGCCTCCGGGGTGAAGGACAGGACCTGAAACTGCACCCGAGAGCCTGGCTTAAGGGGCTGTGAACTCTGTACACTACACCCTGGTTCCTGTTCCTGGTACCACAGCCACCCCTGTGATCCTACACACCAGGTCTAAGGTTCAGTCCACTGGACTAAGGGAAGTGAGAGCCACCGAGTCCTGAATGGAAGCTGCTCCTGTTCCTCCACAGGAAAAAGCTTGGAAAAATCAAATTGGCAGATTCTACATTGCAGCACCACTTAACCCACATTGCAAAAGATCGGACATTTCGACACACTGTTTTGGAGACATGTTACACTTAAAACAATTAAATCCTGGATACCTCTCAAACAGCTAGGGGCTGTGTAATTTATCTGGTGGTACCAGTTTCTGGGGATCAAAAGCCTAGGTAAGCATTTTCATCTGGCAGCACCTGCCCACAAGGCACACGTCTGAGCCTTTGAAGGCTGTCCTACACACTGTTACAGAAAACAGGAGCATTGTCAAGTATAAATTAATTGCAAAAAGTTTCCTTGCTTTTAAGACTTCAGGGGAGGATAAAAGATATCCATATGCATGTACAATGCTAGCAGATGCATGATGTTAGAGGAAACATGCTTCAAAAAATGCGACAGCAGGCTAACCCACCTACCATTGCCATCCAAAGGACTTTCCTTGGACTTCCTGTTGTAGTTCTCTTTACAGATTAGGAAACTGAGGCTTACAGAACTAATTTCTCCAGGATCCTGTAAGTGGTGAACTGGACCTGTTTCCACAGTAGCAAGTTTTAAAAATGTATTCTGCCTAAACCATTTCGAAAATACTTAATAAGAACTGTGTGGCATTATATAATCTTTTAAGAATGAATTCCAAGCCAGGAGGTGGTAATACGTGCCTTTTTATCCCAGCACTTAGAAGGCAGAGGCAGAGGCAGGAGGATCTCCAAGAATTTGTGGCCAGCCTGGTCTAGAGTGTCAGGACAGACAGCACTACACAGAGAAACCCTGTTTCAAAAAGCAAAAGAAGAAGAGGAGGAGAGAGGAGGAGGAGGTGAGGGAATTCCAAAAGATAGTCATAAAGTTTAAGAGCCCTTTATGTCCTCTCTGAACATTATTATTACTATTATTATTATTATTATTATTATTATTATTATTATTATTATTATTATCATTACTGCCTTTGCTTCTTCAGTTAAAAAAGTTTTAAAAATTATTACATTTTTATATGAGGGGGGACATGTTAGTGTCCCTGCATGTAAGGTATGAGGACAACTTGTAGGAGTCAGTTCTCTCCTTTTACTATACGCATCACAGGGACTGAACTCTGATAGCCAGGGTTGGCAGTAAGCATGCTTACCCCCTGGGCCAGCAGTCTTGCTGGCCTTGCTCGTTCTTGAACTTAAAAGCCACTTCCAGAATGTATAGCTTGATTCTAGACTTTCTAATAACTCACTCCTTCTTTTTCATACTACAGTTTTCTTCTTTATTGTGGCTTTTATTGTTTCATTGTGTGGACGTCTCCTATGCCCAATGTTTTTCAGATTATAGTAACACTATATTTTGACTCTCAAAACTCCCCAGGCACACCAAAGACATGATACATGTCAGTCATTTAAGATACCTGTTTGTCTTGTTAGAAATCTCTTAAAAGTAATGTACTCTCTCTAGATCTATTTTTACTCCCTAGTAAAAGCTGTTAACCCCCTGGGTCTCATTATATCCAGGAGACAATCTCCATTTTCTCCTTAGGCCAGTTCCTCAACTACTACACAGGTCTGGACAGCACTTCCTTCCTGACTGTCCATCTCTCACACTGCTAGATGTTTTCAGCAGTATCCCTAGGACCTACCTACACCTACCAGCAGCACACCTCCTCAGTCAACAGTATTTCTTTTTTTTTTTCAAAGATTTATTTATTATTATACATAAGTACACTGTAGCTGTCTCCAGACACACAGGATAAAGTCTCATTCCTAGATTTCACTAGAGAGCATCAAATCTTATTATGGGTGGTTGTGAGCCAACATGTGGTTGCTGGGAATTGAACTCGGGACCTTCGGAAGAGCAGTCAGTGCTCTTATGGCTAAGCCATCTCGCTAGCCCTGTCAACAGCGCTTCAAGCACTGCCAAACACCCTCCTGACACTGAAATCAACTGCTTTTGGCTAGTCTAATATTCTAGTTAAGAGTAAGTTAACTTACTCTCCAAAGAACAAAAAACACAAAAAAATTACATATGTAAAACTTCTACAGGAAGAATCCCCCTATTCTAAAGTTTTAAACATGCAAAGGTTTAAAAAGGTTAAAAAAGAAAAAAGCACTGACATATAAATGTTACCTGCTAACACACATGTAGTTTTCAAATAGGACTACATATCACCTTCAGACTTTCTTGAAAAGCTTTGTCAGCACCATGGATGTCTTATCAACGATTTCATTAATATCCCATCTGTTTCCCAACACCATAAAGACCAGTTTCTCCAGCACTATTGTCTTGAGTAATAGTCAACTCAGACTCGTCTTTCTATTTTAAGGAGAATCGGATTAGAAGACCACATGTTGAGCAATAACTACAAAGCACATGATATCTAGAAACCATTAGTTAAACTTTACAGGGCTGAGCTGTGAGCTGACAACACGCAATCGCTGACTGTTCCCGGGACAACTGGTGAAAGAAACCAATGTATCCGCTGCACAGCGTATCAGACACACTGCACAGTTAAGGCATACTACTGGCAGAATATGTTATTCTAAGAATAAAATAAAATGAAATAAAATGAAATAAAATGGAGCTGAGGGTATATATAGCTCATTGAAGAATGTCACTGGGCACCATCAAGGTCTGGAGTTGGGGTCCCAGCACCACAAAGTAAGGAAAAGCAGAAAACAGGATAAAGAAAAATCTCATTCCTAGATATCACTAGAGACAGTGAGGCAGGAGGTGCGACACAGCTCTGTAACACTTAGATTCAGTGTGAATAAGCTCGAAGTCTTCAGACTCTAATCGCTGTCAAACAGTTTACAAACTGAACAACCTCAGATGCTAACACGTCCAACTCCTAACTTTAAAAGTGAGTACAATGTGGTAGTGGAGGAATCCTCAACTTCACCTATACATCTTTTTTTTTTCTTTTTTAAAAGGCCTGAACTCCTGAGGACAAGGCAACCAATAAAACCAATAAAAAAGGAGTGGTTAGTGGGAATGTCATCTTGTCAGGTGTGATCAAACTCCTCAGACCATATTATAGCTTTCTCTGCGGAAGCTGAAATTAAAAAAAAAAAAAAAAAAAAAAAAAAAAAAAAAAAAAAAAGGTCCTTACTGTAAATGGCTTCCCCAACATACTAGCAGGCCTAGAACTATACGCACTCTAGCTCAGAGTTCACACTGATCTGAAGCACTTTTTTCAAAAATGTTTTACAAAGAATAACTGACATTACTGCAAGAATTCTAAAGAAACACTTGCCCTCTCTCTTTGTGCGGAAGGATCTAGATACTCCTTTTAAAAACTTTTCCTTTTGCATTATGTAGCAGGGATGGTTACACAAAGTGTGTATTTATGGAAGAATCACCAAAAAAAAAAGAAAGAAAGAAAAGAAAAAAAAAAGAGCAGCAACCCATTTTAAAATAAAACAAGTGTTCCAACATAATTCAGGGGGCAAGTCATTATTCAATGACAGCACTGTCCAATAAAAATATGGTACCTCTCCCAGATCATTAATTTTAGGAGCCCATATTTTTGATAGACATAATGTAGAAATCCTTTGTAATTGCTAACGGTAGGTAATAGTGATAAACAAGCTGAGCTGAGCAGATGGGAACAGCCTATGCATTTTACCCTCATGATTATGTTTCTTGTAACCTCATCATAAATTGACCTTGTAGCTGATGATGGTTCTGAATTTTAATAATGTATTTAACTCAAGCTAGTCAAATACCATTTCAGCACGGAGCCAACATAATATTTATTGAGATGCTGGGGGTTTTTTTTGTTGTTTGTTTTTGTTTGTTTGGGTTTTTTTTTTTTTTTTTTGACCTCCATTAGGAGAAATGCTCATCTTCAAAACCCAGTGTACTTTATACTCGGAACATTGTAACCACATTTCAAGCACCAAACAGCTAGCTTCTCCACTGGCAAATGCCAACCAGACAGAGCGAGCCTAAACTTAAATCGCTGACAATTAAAAGTAGCTCCATCCATTTAAATGGGATGTTGTTTTTTAATTTCCTCCCAAAGCTGACAAAATTCCCAGGCCTTACAGTAACTTAGTAAATGAATACAAATACTCCCCATATCCCCAAATACCCCATCTGTATTGGTATTCTACTGTTCTGTGGAGGCTTGAAGCAAAAGTTCTGCCACTGAGCTACACTCCCAAATCCAAGTTTACTCAAGAATGCAGAAGTAGGCTACTTATCACAAGACTTTTCTACTCCTAATCTTCAGGATAATAACCTTGGCAGATCTTCCCGCATTTGCACCCTAGCAGACAACCCTAATTAATGATGCCTCTGGCCAGTAGCTCGAAGGTCTACTTCAAAACAAAAACAAAAAGAGCTGCAGAGCCCTCTACCTAACTAGGAAGTGGCCAAATGGTAGGAATCCCTGAGTTAAAGTCCTTGGGGGACAAGGCATGCCTTTCTTCTTACTGTCACCCCTGCCCATCCCACCTCCCCGGGCTGGGAACCAGGAAGCCTGGTCCTGGGGCCAGGAGATGCAAGGGAAGACAAGCTGACACTGTAGGGAGCATGAGCCGTGCTCTGACGTCCGCTGCTGAGGTAAATAATTACTTTTTTTTTCTTGTTTTATTCTGAGGGGTTTGTGGGGACTGCTAAGCAGCGCGCTGCCCCTGTGTGGCTACATCGACAGCAGGGGCATGCCCAGCGGGGCCCCCGGGGTCCTCAGGCTCCCACACGCGCAGCCCCCTCTCCCACGCCGGCAGGGCCGAGGCATCGCGCTTACCGCCCCAGATCCCCAGCTTTAGCTGGGACTTGTTCAGGTTCTCCACGTAGTCCCCTAGGAAGCGGTTCAGCAAGTCAGCGACCACCGACTCCAGCACCATGGCGGGGACCAGGAGGCGGGAGAGGGCGGAGCCGGAACGCAGCGCGCAGGGGAGGGCCGTGGCCGGCGCGGAGACTGACAGCTGCGGCCCGCCCCGCGCCGCGCGTGCGCGACGCCACCACTGCGCAGGCGTGACCCCACCACCCCCACCTCTGCGCTTACAGGGGGCCAAAGTAAGAGAGAGTGAGGCCTGGGGTTAAGGCGCTGTGACTCTCCAGCGCAAAACTGTCTTTGAGTCCTGGGCATGTCATAATCCCGGCACAGTAATGCACTTCTCTTAATCCCAGCACTGAGGAGACAAAGGAGAGTCAGAATTTCAAGGTCATCCTTAGCTACATAGCCATTTCAAGGCCAGGCTACATAGTCAGTTCAAGGCCAGACTAGGCTATATGAGGCCCTGTATTAAGATTTTTTTTTTTAAGTAATACAATAGATCGGTGAGATGGCTCTGCCGGTAAAGGTGCATGCTGCTAAATCTGATGATTTGAGTTCAATTACTGAAACTCAATGGTGGAAAGAGAGAACAGACACCGTCAAGTTGTTCTGACTGTCACACTCATACCTTCCATGCACACAAACACACAGAGAGAAAACCAAAGACACATAGTAAGACCCTGTCTCAAAAATAAATAAACAAACAAGCAAACGCAACTTTAAAATAAAGGCTGGGCATGGTGATACACGTCGTTAGCCCCAGGCAGATCTCTGAGTACAAGGCCAGCCTAGTCTACATTTAGGAATTCCAGACCTGCCAGAGCTATACAATGTAACACTGTCTCAAATAAATACATAATAGGGAAAATTTTTTAAAAGGGGGGGGGGCAGTGCTAACAAGTAGCTGGCAAAGACCTACCTCAGTCTTCCATTCTTGCCACATGAAATAAATCCTTAACCATTTATTTTTCCTTGCTCTTTCAGACTAAACCTAGACCCTCTCACCTTCCCTGTGTATAACCAATGAATAGCACACCTGCCGGTTCTATATCGATTGTGTTTCCTTAATTCTTCTGTCTCCTTTGCACAGCTCATTGGTATCTACTAACTGCCCCACTAGCCCCCAACCCTTTTCTTTTCTTTTCTTTAGTCTATCCTTCAGACTGACACCAGAGCTCACTTTTCCAGAGCACAGATAAATCTGTTAGTCACCTACTGTTTGGGGTCCACTTAAATCTAACATAAATCCAACATAACTCAAACACCAGGTTAATGCAGATGACAGAAATTTATTGAAGTCGAGCTGCTACTGATCCACTCAGGAGCTAAACTGCAACCCTGTAGAGATGGTGTACAGCCCATTTAAAGGATGAAACTATAAAAGATGGGTGGGATGTAGGATTGTCCTATCCTATTTTGACATAAGGAGTTGAACAAGGTAATTTCCACTAATCAGAACAGAAGTTGGTTCCTGGGCCTGGGAACATGTACTTAGTTTGACCCTGCCTGCAAGATGGAGAAGTTGTCACTGAGACGTCTGGACTCAGAAAATTGTTTCCTTATATCTGAAGCTGTTCAGCTATTGGAAATAAGCTCCCCTATGACCTAGGATCCTGAATTTAGTTTCTCCCTATGATTGAAAACGAAATGGTAGTACTTAGAATAAATTTGTTTGTTCCCAACATACTAAAAAGTAATAACCTAATATTTACAATACACTCTTAAATCTCCCAACATTTAGAGCATTCTCTTTGATCTGTCCCCCAAGTTCTTTCTAATCATACCCCTTGGGATAGTTAATCTCAATTGTCAATTTGATAAGATATGGAACCACCTGGGAGATAGGCTTTTAGGCATTCCATTTCCCTAAATTCTTTCTAATCATAGTCTTTGGGATGGTTAATCTCAATTATCAATATGATAAGATATGGAACCACGTGGGAGATAGGTCCCTGGGCCTGCCAGTAGGGGATTAGCTTAATTTGGATAACTGAGTGCCGCAAGTGGCACCATGCCTGAGGGAAAAGAATTGAACATAAGGCGTGTTCTCTCTCTCTCTCTCTCTCTCTCTCTCTCTCTCTCTCTCTCTCTCTCTCTCACACACACACACACACACACACACACACATCTCTACCTTCACCCCACCCCCCTTATCATGAGTGTCACATTACTAGCTGCTTCAAGCTCCTAAAGCCTCAACTTCCACAGCATGATGAATTACTGTACCTAGAACAGTGAGCCACAGCAATAGAGAAAGTAACTAAAACACATCCCTCTCTCTCTCCCTCTCCCTGCCTGCGCTCCTACTGACTAGCCACTGAGGAAGTTTAAAGAAACAATGTATGTTGCTGTTGATTTGGGGTAAGCAATAAACACACAAGAAAGGGATGCAAGAGTTTGGAAGACAGTGAGGCTTGGACACAGAAGCATGATGTGGTCAAGCTGGTAAAGGAGGAAGTAGGGCCTAGTGAGGGGCAAGGGGTGTGAGGCCTGCTGACCCTCCAGTAGCCATGTCCTACATTCAATAGCACTTTACAGTTTTGAAAGAATAATGGATGAACATGCTCTTCTGAGCTTAATTCTGTTTTATGGGTGGTTGTTGTTTTTTAACTAGTATATCAGGAATTCTGTCATTAGTTGTCATCTTGCTGTGTGTCTCACTAACAATTTGGGAGGTAATTAACTTTAATAAAAATGTCTGATAAAAATGTAGTGAATATTTAACCTCAGGAATGCTAAACGACGCCCTCCAAATCACAGAGGAGTAACTAATTTCCTTCTTTAAATGCCGCCACCCTTTCCTCTGCCAATCATTATACAAGGAAGTCACCACTGGACTACCAGCCGTTCTTAGGTCTCATTCTTTTTTTTTTTTTTTTAATTGATTTAAGTTTTATTGCATTATGATGAGAAAAGATACATGATTTCAGTTTATCTGAATTTGTTAACATTTAAAAACATATTTTAAGTAAATAGAATTACATCACATTCTTCTTTCCCTTTTGTACCCCAACTCCTCCCAGAGACCCACCCTTCAATACCTGCAATACAATGCAGGTATTTTATTATTTTGTCATATTCTTTAAAATTTATAAAATATTGTAACAATAAAAATGAGTAGTATAAAAATTGTTTGATATAAAACAATCAAACAGTCTGCTTGTCTGCAGCAATACTGAAAATACATGTTTTTCTCAATATAAATTTTAAAAAACTCCAAACATATTAGCTGTATATTTTAAAATAATACATCACTACTAGTTATTTTTTTAATGAACATAAATAAAGTCTTTTTGTTCATTTGTTTGTTTTGTTTTTAGTAGAGTTTAAAATCTTGGCTCTTACTGTGGTACAAGCCCAAAATAAGAACAATTTTTAGACATTGGCACTCATTGTAATAAGGCTGTACTTCAATGACCCTCACATCACCAAAGGATTTTACCTCCCTAAGCTAAGAGTTGACAGTTCTGCTGCACCAAGAAGTGAATTGTAGACACGATTTTTGGATACAGATTTCTTGCTATGGTCAAAGCTATTTGACTGGAGTGATTGTCTTCATGCTCAGCCCACAGAGAACAGTTTACATTCATTTGAGAAATGGTGTGTGTATTAAGTTGGTCTATCCATGAAGTCATTTACCAACTGTTTCAATAACCAATGGTTCTGCTTGGAGGGTGGCACAGACATTAGGTGAGGGCAAGAATCTGGTTCATTGTCTGTGATGATTTTGAAAAGCATTCATTTCAGAGAAAGAGTAACTTATAAAGTCTTCTTCAAAATTGATACAACAGTTACAAACATCAAGGTGTTTTCCCTCTATTGTCCTTTGTAGGGCTGGATTTGTGGAAAGATACTGTGTAAATTTTGTTTTGTCATGGAATATCTTGTTTTCTCCATCTATGGTAATTGAGAGTTTTGCTGGGTGTAGTTGCCTGGGCTGGCATTTTATTCTCTTAGGCTCTGTATGACATCTGCCCAGGATCTTCTAGCTTTCATAGTCTCTGGTGAGAAGTCCGGTGTAATTCTGATAGGCCTGCCTTTATAGGTACTTGACCTTTTTCCCTTACTGCTTTTAAAATTCTTTCTTTGTTTAGTGCATTTGGTGTTTTGATTATTATGTGACGGGAGGAATTTCTGGTCCAGTCTGTTTGGAGTTCTGTAGGCTTCTTGTATGTTCATGGGCATCTCTTTCTTTAGGTTAGGGAAGTTTTCTTCTATAATTTTGTTGAAGATATTTACTGGCCCATTACATTGGGAGTCTCTACTCTCTTCTATACCTATTATCCTTAGGTTTGGTCTTCTCAGTGTGTCCTGGGTTTCCTGTTCTGGGTTAGGAGCTTTTTGCTTTTTGCATTTTCTTTGACTGTTGTGTCAATGTTTTCTATGGTGTCTTCTGCCCCTGAGATTCTCTCTTGTATTCTGTTGGTGATGATTGTCTCCCTTTGTGATTTCTTTATTGTTTCTATTTCCATTTTTAGATCCTGGATAGTTTTGTTCATTTCCTTCACCTGTTTGATTGTGTTTTCCTGTAGTTCTTTAAGGGATTTTTGTGTTTCCTCTTGAAGGGCTTCTAGCTGTTTACCTGTGTTCTCCTGTATTTCTTTAAGGAAGTTATTTATGTCCTTCTTAATGTCCTCTATCATTATCATGAGAAGTGATTTTGGATCCGAATCTTGCTTTTCCAGTGTGATAGTGTGTCCAGGACTTGCTATGGTGGGAGAATTGGGTTCTGATGATGCCAAATAACCTTGGTTTCTGTTGCTTATGTTCTTACGCTTGTCTCCTGCCATCTGGTTTCCTCTAGTGCTACCTGCCCTTGGCTAAATCAGGCTGGGGCCTGTCCTTCCTGTGATCCTGGTTATGTCAGAACTCCTCAGAGTCAAGCTGTCTCTGGGATCCTGTGATTCTGGGATCCTGTGATCCTCGACTAATTAGAGCGCCTGGGAGTGGAGCTTCCTCTGGGTGTTGTGGGACTGGCTGCAGAATTTACACCCAAGGTCTGCTCAGGGCACTGGCCCAGACAGACTGAAAGGCCCAGACAGACTGAAAGCAACCTGTGCCACTGGGCTGGCAGAGTTCCTGTGTGCCTGGGTCCTGAAGGTCCCAGTTACTCCCGATGTTGGGACAGATGTTGTGTCCTCCTCACCTCTGATCCTTCCTTAGGTTTCTTCAAAGGCCACTAACAGAATAAAAAACTTAAAGTGAAAAATCCAAACATTTTAGTTCAAATAATATTACTTTCTACTAATGAGAGCTTTGAAATTTTGCCATTTTCTATCTTGAGCCTGTTTGGAGATGCTGATGACTGGCTGTATACCTCCAGTAACATACCAAACCCTCCACATTTCTTTAAAAACTGAAAATGTCCATTCAATTTTAATTTTGAAGAATTCCTGGGCCAGGCAGTGGTGGTGCACACCTTTAGTCCCAGCACTTGGGAAGCAGAGGCAGGTGGACCTCTGTGAATTCAAGGTTAGCTGGGTCTACAGAATGAGTTGCAGGATAGCCAGGACTACCCAGAGAATCCCTTGGGGGTGGATTTCTGATTCTAAACTGGACAGGAAAAAAAATCCTATAAGGCTTCAGTGCTACAAAAAGAACTACAGGCAACTGAACAAAGCTAACAGCAGGAGAGCTGACCTTCCCTAAGGAAGAGCACAGCACTGATTATCCAGTGCCAGCCAGTCCTGAAAACATGTGTACACATAACATTATAAAGAGTGAACAGGTTATATTTAGGAATAGACAGACAGGCAGATATCATATAAAAATACATAAATGCACACAATAACAACTGCATGAAAAAGAGGCCATGAGTTTGAAGGAGAATAGAAAGAGTACATAGGAGGGTTTGGAGAGAGGAAATGCGAGGGAGAAATGTCGTTATTATATTATAATCCCAAAAATAAATAAATAAAAAGAAAAATTAAAGAACTTCCTACTTGAGTACTGCATCTACATCATGCCTATCCCACCCTCCCCTCCCCATGCCATAACTAATGTCCAAACACCATCAGGAGCTAAACTCAATGATTGAGAGAAATGGTTGCTCTTCCAGAGGACCCAAATTCAATTTCCAGTGCCTACCCAGCTGCTCACAGCCACCTGTAATTCCAGTTCCGGGGGATCCAATGATCTCTTCTGACCTCTGTGGGCATTGCACAGATGTGATGCACAAGACATAGATGCATGCAGACCCTTGTGCATAAAATAATAATAATTCTAAAAATTAAGACAGTATCAGCACCCACAGTACAGCCCTGGGGGTGGGAGGGAATAAACCGAAAGCGAGGGCTAGCTAGAGAAACTGAGCCCCACAGGGATCACAGTTATTATGGCTTTGTAAACCAGAATTAATGAGGGTGAGAACACCTTAGTGTGCCTCCACCTTTCACGCATGCACACGTGCACACACACACACACACACACAAAGCACGCATGTTCACAGATCAAGGGGGAGGACTAAGGGGATCAAAGGCAGGAGACAGCACAGCAAGGAAGCTTGACAGAAACCCTGGTTCATCCAATCACCTAAGGCAGCAGCTCTCAACCTCCCCAGTGCTGCAACCTTTTAATACAGTTCCTCATGTTGTGGTGACACCCAACCATAAAACTATTTTCATTGTTACTTCACAACTGTAATTTTGCTACTGCGATGAATTGTGATGTAAATGCCTGACATGCAGGATATCTGATGTGCGACACCCCCCCCAAGGGGTTGTGACCTCCATGTTGAGAACTGCTGACCTAAGTACAGTGAAGACCACAGAGAACTGAAGGGTTCACCCAGTGTTCCACACGTGGATAACCACACGTGGCTAAAGCCCCTGGTTCCTGCACTCCATACCCCAGGGTTGAAGGAGATGTGTGAATCAGAGCAACAGCAGCTAATCTCTCTTCTTTCTAGATGCCCAACCTCCTGAGTACTGTTTTTGTAAATCTGGTTTTTTATTACTTTCTTTTTTATTGACACATATTATTCATGTTTACTAGCTAGAACACAATGTGATTTAGGGCTTATCTAAATATCAAGGAATTTTCTGATGAAGATAACTAATACAGCCATCACTTTAAACCTATATTTGCCTGAATGGTGAATGCATTCAAAATCTTTTCCTAGCTATTTTCAGTTATATATTGTTGCAGCATTTTCTTTGTCCAATCACATTAGGGCAGTGACAGGTCTGTGACAGGAATAGGAAGGTGGAGCTAGAAGTTTAGAAGTGAGGAGGTCAGAGGTCAGAGAAGCAGGGAGAACTCATCATGGAGGTGGAAAACAGCCACAAGTAGATAAGGTTTTCACAAGGTTAGAATAATTGGGTTAAAACATTGTCCTTATCATTTGGCTCTGAAATTATTGTATTGGCATCTTATATTTTTGGTTGTGAGCCTAGCCTTTAACGGCTGAGCCATCTCTCCAGCCCTATTGGCATCTTATAAATTGTGATCTTATTGATATATAAACCTGATTGGATAATTAAGCCTTAAGAGTCATGTTTCTACCGGGTAACTAGGTGCTAGGTGACTGATTGTGGGGTGTGTGGAGTGTTGTATGAAAGTGAGATGATCTTGCTAGCTGGGAGAAAATAGCAGGAGCCCACCCGGACATAGTGATGTGGCCGGCCAGTACTAATGGCAGCATTAGAGCAAGAACGTGGACTGGCAGGCCAGGAGAGATTGCAGGGTGATTTCTCTTTTAATATTTCCTGCAGCAACATGTAATGCAACACTGTTAACGATCTTCACCCGACGGTGCCCCAGAACACTAGGACACATGCCTCTTCTTCAACTTCAACCCCTCCCATCCCTTCCTCACTAAATCTGTTTTTAAATGTTCCTTTTCTGTTTACTCTGAGGGTACATCCAGCCACAATGGGTGTTGTTTTCACAGATCCATCTCTAGATAGCTCCATGGCTACAGGTATGAGCTCAGAATGATCATTGCCTTCTTCTGAGTAGACGTGTGTGTTCTGAACACCTGGCTGGACCAGATTACAGCAACCTCCCAAGTACTGGATGGCTCATGCTTCCGTGTTAAGTAAAACATGAGACTTCTGTGGCCACAGAGGATTGGCCTGTGAGGGGCACTTCTCTGTTGTTTTCAAGAAACCTTATACAGGAAATGTCTCCAAGGTGTTACTAAAGAAGGTGGACTGTTAATAAAAATAAAACAAGCCCACTTCGCTTGGCTGAGCAGAGGGATGTTTTTCAAGACCTGCAGCGTGATTCAGCTAATTCCTGGCTAAACAAACATGCATGGTAACAATAACAACGGCTGTTAGCCAGCACTTGCTGTCTGCCCAGAGAATCCACAAGAATGCCTCGCCTCTGACAAGACTGCTGTCTATGTGGTACATACCACTGCTTCCATCTACAAGCTGGGTTCAACAGGAGAGTAACCTTGAGTCACAACTTCTCAAACTGAGTTCTCGTAGTCCTTGTCATTTCAACCAACGTCCAGGATCACATGCAATTGGCAGCATTTTTCCTCAGGGGAAAAAAACAAACAAACTGAGTTTGAACATATGTGCATGCCCTCTAGGTACTGCTTAACAATTACTCTATCATGGACTGAACCTTGGTTCAAGAATTCGAGCCAGGAATAGAGAAGTTATAAGATGAAGGAGAAGCTAGTCACAGACACAGGGACCCTCTCCAATCCTCTCAGACTAAGTATTAAACGAATCCAAAGACCCCTGAAGCTAAAGAGATGGTTCCATGGCTAAAAGTGCTTTGATGCTCTTGTGAAGGACCCAAGTTTGATTCCCAGCGCCCATGAGGGACAGCTTACAACTGACTTCAGCTCCAGGAAATCCGTCGCCCTCTTCTGGCCTCTTGGTGCTTCTGTAGGCAGATGCATGAGTATGTATGTGTGTATGCCCTCTCGTGTATACACACATTAAAAATAAGATAGTTTTACATTTTCCTTCTTTACTACTTCTTTGGCTAGATGAAATTCAAATATTTCAACTTTACCGTTTCCTTCTTCTTCTAAGAGCTGAACATAAGCTGACTGGGTCTGGGACAGCCTGGATTAATGGATCTATCATGATGCTTAAAACCCAGGAAGCATTCTGTAAGTTCTGCTTTAAACACATGAATGATCTAAGGAGTGTTTAGTGTACTGACAATGAATGGAACGGCTAATATTATGCACATCTAGTCCTATGCCAAAGTGTTCATTTGCATTACATATTTTATCCGAGGGCAAACCTACACTGTATATTACTGTGGTCTTTATATTGGATACCAAGGCTCAGAGACACTCAGGAACCTGCTCATAGTAAGATGCCACCTTTCTGCCATGAGTTCAAAGCCAGTTTTCTTAATTTCTGTCACTGTTCCCACCCTCACTGTAAGTAACCATACTGACACTCACTGCTTGTGTCTTAACATCTGCTATGTGCTATACATGTTGCATAACATTATATATTAATCCCCTAATAACTCACTACTCATTAATGGGCATTCCTTTCATTTCATTTCCTTAGTGACAATGGGTAAGTTATTTAACATCTGAAATGCTGGGGGACGGGAGTGTTTGTTTATAAAGCATGGGTAATCCAAATTTCCTAAGGTTCCTGTGACAACTTTAGAGATCAAGTCTCATAACACACTGCCTGTATGCCCTGTATGCACAACACACACAGGACAAGCCCCAAACAGAAGACTCCCCCCACCTTTGCCTAAAGTTGACTTAACTTATTCAACACTGCCTGGAGAGGTCATTCATTTGCAAGGCAGCAACTCAGAAATACCCTATATCCATACTCCAATTCAAATATCTTGGGATCTCTTTCAACTCAAGCTGCAAGCAACTCTCTTAAAGGATAAATACCAGTTTTCCAAAGAAAGGATGGAGGTCTCATATAGGCACAGTTTGCAAAGGTCTGGTTAGTGTGTCTCCAAAGGGATGATGCCAATGGCTGGATGTATGGAGTATAATTCCCTAATTAAAAATTACTGTCCTGCTTGAGAAGGTTGTGATTTTTAGAATATATATCTTTTTTGTTTGTTTGTTTGTTTTTTGTTTTTTCGAGACAGGGTTTCTCTGTGTATCCCTGGCTGTCCTGGAACTCACTCTGTAGATCAGGCTGGCCTCGAACTCAGAAATCCGCCTGTCTCTGCCTCCCAAGTGCTGGGATTAAAGGCGTGTGCCACCACCGCCCGGCCTAAAATATGTATCTTAAGTGATTTCTTTACATAGGAATACACCCCTGCAACCCCACCAAGACAAATATGTAACGTTTCCGGAACCCCATAACCCCCACCACCGCCCCGGAGTGATTTAAAATCAACAGAGAAATGACCTCTAAAATCAGAACAGAATGCAGAAAGTAAAAAACTTTCAAGGCTGTCAGTAAGAAAGTGGGAGTTAGCAAAGGTCATTTGGGTAAGACAAACCCGATTTCTGGCTTCTTTCCAAAGGCGTGCAGAGTGCGTGGAGCGTGTTTCTGTGCATTCACATTCATTTTGTCCATCCGTCCTCACAAGGACTACCGACTTGATCCACACTTAATCCTGTTTTCCATGTGAGGAAACAAAGTCGTGCAGCGTTTTGGAGAACAGCTCCAACCGCAGCAGAACTGGCTGCAGGATCAGCTCAGCAAAACCATCCACGTGGCAGAGGGACCTGGGAGGGCCAGGCGTCAGGTTACCAAGCAGCATCCTGACAGCCGGTATAAAAGCCCGGATCAGCTATCCTGGAACACCAGGGATCTACTCTGCCGCGCGCGCTTTGAATTTCTCCGCGTTTCTCCGGTTGGAAAATCGTCTGATTCTGAACACCAGGTATGTGAATGGGAACCCAGTTCCCTCCTGGGTGTGAGATTCAGGTGGCCTGAAGCTCTCTGGAAGGAGCCACCATTTCTGGGGTGTGTGTGTGTGTGTGTGTGTGTGTGTGTGTTCTCGCGGAGGGTTAGAGTGTACTAGACATTTTAGGTTTCAGGAAACGCATGCACAAAAATGTTCAAAGCAAAGTGCCTCTTGGCACTAGGGACAGAGGCGTAAGTTAGAAGACAAAGAAAAGAGGTAGGATGGAAAAGCTGCAAATCTACCTGGCATCTGACTAGAGACAGGGTGGGCGATATACGATTGTTTTTCAGTCTGTAAAAACAGTTTGTAATTGGGCGAGGGATGCATTTTTGTCTTGTAAGGCTCAGGACAGGATGAAGTCGAAGAAAGGAGACAGAAATCCCTGCTTTCCTCCAGACTGCCTGACTGGTATGCGGTTATGTGTTGCAGACAGCCTGGAACAGAGGATCTCCCGGTCCAGACACAAGCCGACCAGATGTGGTGTCTAGAGCGGCTCTTGCGGGACCGAGATGGGTTTCTCCCGGGGCGCGCTCGCCGCTCCAAAACTCGCTCGTCTGCTGCGTGCGCAAACGTGCTTACTCCAGACCGCATCCCAGAATTCTGCATCCCGCCGAGGCTGGAGCCTAGCACAGCCTGGGCTGCGCTGCGCGACGCTTGGGCTGCGGACGCGGAGACCCAAGACGCCGCGGGCCGCACCGACTGGGACCCGCGCTCCCAGGCTGCGCTCTCGCTGCCGCACCTGCCCCGCGCGCGCACCGTTT
>NW_022196906.1:62414102-62422551 GCF_008632895.1 Mastomys coucha | reverse complement strand
AGGGCGAGCTGCTGCTGGGCTCTCTGCTACTGCTCTGAGCCTGGCTTCCCTGGAGCCCTGGACACCTAAAGGCGCTTGGCCACGAGATGCACAGACTCTTGGCCCATGGACACTTGTAGCCTCTTAGTCCTGGAACAGTTGCAGCTTCTTGGCCCTGAGACACTCTTAGGTCTTGGTTCTGGCACACTCTTAGCCTCTTGGCTCTTGGAACAATGACTGACAGCCATTTGTACAAAATAAACATGTGTTCATTTTTCTAATCAGGGCTTTGTTTCAGTCCAATTCTGGCAGAGATCATCCTGGATTATCACGGTAACGTGTAGTTTCTTTTTGTGTGGGCAGACACCTTGAAATTTCTGTTGAGCAATGGGGTAGTGTTGAGCAGTGTTCCCCATTGTAGACAGCAATTGTATGTAATATGTTCACACATTCCAACTGGAAAATAGTTCATGTCGATGTTAGACCAGCCTCGTTTTAAAAGTTCTTTCATTCCATGGCATCCTTTGAGACTGATAGTGCATCCTTTGAGACTGATAGTGTCAGTTACTTACGGTGCGTTAAGATGTTACAAAAGAAAGGCCAGGGTCTAGTGAGATTGATGAATGGGTAAAGGTGTTTGCCGCCAGGGCCTCATCACCATAATTGGAATCTAGTGAGGATTGTGGAACCTTCATGATGGAAGGAGAGGAAAAATTCCTGCAAGCTTTCCCCCGGCGGGACCTCACCCCAACCCCAATAGTAGGCACAACTATTCCCATTTTGCAGATGAGAATAGTGAGGCACAAAATAAAGAAAAGTTAGGGTTTGAATGCAGGACATCAGTATTAAAATGTTTGTCTGGGAATTGGGGCACAGCTCAGTTGGTACAGTGATCGTCTAGTACATCGCCATGTATGTATGTACTAGGGTTCCATCCCCAGAACTGTATGAACCTTAGGTCCTATTAACACATACCTGTAATCACCATACTGGGAGGTGGAAGCAGATGTATCAGAAGTTCAAGGCCATCCTCAGCTCTGCAGGGAGTTAAAAACCAGCATAAGCTAAATGAGGCCCTGCCCGAAATAAATAAATAAATAAATAAATAAATAAATAAATACCTGACCTCCAAAAGTGTCTGAAAGAAAATGGCTCAGAGTTTGAAATCATATTCCTCATTTTCATCAGGGAAAGCAGACTGGTGTACATAGTGACATATAGATAATGACACCATGTCATATTAGCAAATGACAATACTAGTGACCTCAGTCTGAGACTGAGGAGAATGCTAACCCACTTCAGGCCCATAGGGTCCAGAACCCCAGTTTCACTGACTCATGCTGAGCTAATCTGCCATTGCAGCACTCTGAAGAGCACACAGAATGGTGTTCTACCTCTGGCTTCTGACTGATAAGCTTTCCTGTGTCTTAAGGACGATTTTCCTTCATCCCTTATGCTCACTACCCAACTGGATTACTCCTTATTTTCTTGGGCATGTAAGTAGAAGACATCCTAAGCAAGGGCAAACGACATTAAAATATACAAGACAGCATAAACAGTGGCCACATTATCACACCGGACTCAGAAATGGTTTCTGTTGCCACTGTATTTGGCGGTGTTAACAATCGGCACTCCCAAAGAATGCTATTAGGAAAAGAATTTCCGTTTCGGGCACATCTCAAACTGAATATTGTGGTGAGGATTGACAACAGCAACCATTGGCAAATATCTCCACTGTCTAAGTCACCCGCTTGCAGCAGCTTGCTGCTGTTAGCCACATGAACATGAGCAATGGCTGAACAGTAGGGCTTGTCTGACTCCTGCCCCTTTCCATAGTTACTATATCCTTGCCTGTCAAGCCAACTGTTTTTCTGTGTATAAACCTTTTCATGATTTTAGAGGTCTCCTAAAGTGTGACATGTTGCTGTGGGTTTTCTGTTTTCTTTGCACTGGTAGTTGAGGTATAGCCGGTCCTTATTCTAGAAAGCTGCAGTCTCGGTCCCCACTAGATTATACACATGCCATTTTATTAGGTAAATTTCTCCAAGAAGGTGAATTGGTATATTTTAAAGTCCTAGATTATCCAAGAAATCATGCTGGGTACTTCTAACCAGAATCCCCATCGGTAAAAGTTACATTGACCTGACGTATAAGACTGTAGTGGGAAGGATTCCTAAAAGACTGAAATACAGTGAAAAAGCAATTGTTTTGTGCAACTATGTACTGTCTTAAGAGTGGATCAAAAGGGTAAATATTAGATTGCTTCAAATCACATACATAATTTGTAAGAGCTAAAACCAGAACTAATTCTTTTGTCTATTAACCTAGTGAACTCCCACACCACTGATTACAAAAAGAGAAACATTTGCATAGATTTATTGCACATCATTGAGCTAATTTGGATGACATTTAACAAATCGTATCTGTAATATATATTTGCCATACCATAGTCTTTTCTGGGAGCAAAGTTAAATTTGGTTGTGCTTGCTGCCCTCTAGTGGATTGATCAGGGATTGTTCGTAGATCTCACCTTGGTAGACCATCTCAAGTAATCAAAGTTCTGTTTTCTTTTTCTTTCTTTCTTTTTCATAATTTTTTTTTTTTTAAAAAAAAATGGTCTCTCTTATATCCCAGTCTGGCCATCTCAAACTAGCTATGTAGCCAAAGATGACTTTGAACTCCTGAGTCTCCTAGCTCCACCTCCCAGCTGCTGGAATTATGGGCATTTGTCACCACATCTAGCCCAAAAACAGATGTTGTTGAAGTTGTTTATTAATAGTAGGTTGTAGCAGAACTCCCCCAGATAAAAATAACTAAATATAAATAAGAGAGAATGTGTGAAAACATCTTATAATAAAAATGGGGGGGCTTGGTGGTGCTCCTTTGTAATGTCAGCACTTAGATGGAAGAATCTGGAAGAACCCCACAAGCTCAAGTAAAAGATGGGCTGCATAGCAAGTTCCTGTATCAAAACTCAGAGAGAGAAAGAGGTCAAACCTGGGCTACATAGCAAGCTCCTGTATCAAAACTCAGAGAGGGAAAGAGGTCAAACTTGGGCTACATAGCAAGCTCCTGTATCAAAACTCAGAGAGGGAAAGAGGTCAAGCCTGGGCTACATAGCAAGCTCCTGTATCAAAACTCAAAACTCAGAGAGAGAAAGAGGTCAAGTCTGGGCTATATAGCAAGATCCTATATCAAAACTTAGAGAGAGAAAGAGGTCAATCCTGGGCTACATAGCAAGCTCCTGTATCAAAACTCAGAGAGGGAAAGAGGTCAAGCCTTGGCTACATAGCAAGCTCCTGTATCAAAAAGGAGAGAGAGAGAGAGAGAGAGAGAGAGAGAGAGAGAGAGAGCACAATGGATTTTTTTCCAGCACGATGGGTCTTTGCACTGGAAAATCGGTCCTGAGAGGTTAGTTTCTAGATCCATACAGATGCTGAAATCTTAAGATGCTCAAAGTCCCTTATATAAAGTGATCCATTGTTTCATTATTTGCATACAGCCTATGCACATCCTCTAAATAATTAGTAGGTTGACTATTACAGCTAACACAGTACAAATGCCATGTTAAGTAGATTTTGTGTGTGTTGCGTAGGGAATTATGAGAAGAAAAAATCTGCACATACCAATACTGAAACAATTAAAACAGTATTTCAAACAATAGCTGGTGACACGTATCAGCCAAGTATTAGAATAAAGGACTGTGTGTGTGGTGACGGGCCTTGTTGAGTTGGGGAACCTTCTGTAACCATGCTCTGAGGCTGGAGTGGTTAAGAGCACTTGCTGCTTTTGCCAGTTCCGTTCCTAGCACCCACACCAAGTGGCTAATAACCACCTGTAACACCATGGCGGTCCAACGCCCTCTTCTGAGCTCTCTGGACACCTTCATGCATGTGGTGCCCATATAGACAAGCAGTCACACACACATACAAGCTACAAGAATGACTCGCCCAAACAGTGGTTGTAAAGTTAGAAGCTCACAAAGAATGTATTTGCCATTTTAAAAAACATAAAATGAAATCAAGAAAGGAAAGAAAAGTCCTCGAGTCATTTATCTACCTGGATAATTCATATTGATTGTCACCTTGACATGAGCAAGACTCACTTACAGGACCAAGCTGTGGCCGTGTCCCTGAGGGAGTGTCCAGATTAGGCTCATTGAGGCTCATAAGGCCCACCTGAACTGTGCCTGGAGTCCAAATGAAAAGAAGACAACGAGCTTAGTACAGGATTCATCTCCCTTTACTTCCCGACTGAAGGCCCAATGAGCCACCCGCTTCAACCTCCTGCCCCCATGACTCCCCACCATGGTGGAAGGCACATGGCAGATACAGCTAGAAGCCCAAGCCAGTCCTCCTTTCCTTCAGTTATTTTGACCAGGCACTCAGTAACAACAATGAGAGAAAAAAACTAATGTCCCCAAAAGCCAGTTTGAACAGTGTGTAGCCTTCTTTCAAACTGATGTCATAGCTGTTATAGGCCCATAATAAAATTCATAGCCAATGAGATTTGCTATATCCATGCCAAAAAAATAAAATAAAATCTGATTTATAAGCACAGTAGGATATTTCAGATTAATTTCCTGTTTGTTTAATGTTGGCTTTAAACGTCTAGGGGCTGAATATCCTCTTTATAGACCAGGATTCACCTGGGAGTACTTCCAACTAGTGACAAGATGTTAGCAGACTCCCTGGGGAAGTGGTCCCTTGAAATGGATGACCTAGCAGATGTGCAGACATTGCAAAATGGCATTATCTTCTGCAGCATTCATATCAAGAAGTGCTTAGTCAGGTTCTTAAGAGCAACCATGTTACCAGTAAGTTTACTCTCTTGCGTTTGGCTCCATTGGTTGATAACCTTGGTAGACTGTGGCTGCAGAGCACCTGTGGACCCCCAGTCACATATGCCTGAACAGACTTTGGATTCCTTTAAATCTCTTATGCTTCTCTTGCTTTAATATCATAGAGATTGCCGGGCACTGGTGGCGCAAGCCTTTAATCCCAGCACTTGGGAGGCAGAGGCAGGCGGATTTCTGAGTTTGAGGCCATCCTGGTCTACAGAGTGAGTTCCAGGACAGCCAGGGCTACACAGAGAAACACTGTCTCGAAAAAAAAAAAATCATAGAGATCACCTAGAGACCAGTTTCTTTCTTGTATTTCCAGTAGCTTTGCCCAAATCTAGTGTTCTCTAAGCCCCCAGGGATCACTGGGAATTGCTGGGGTACATATAAAAGGAAAACTGACACATGTCATCATTTAGGCAGGTTCAAGTCAAGCTTGTGTCTGGAGAGCAGAATGTACTTACTGTCTTTGTAAAATAAAATAACAAAGCAGTGGTTTTTACATTTTTACTCAGAAAAAAGAAAGCCACTTAAACTGGCATATTACTTTATTGCCTGGAAGGTTCTCATTGAGTATGTTAAGACATTTAACCACAGAGACAAGATTGCATTTATCATATGCCATGATAGGCCCCTAGAGCCCAGTGAGAAATGAGAACTCTTTTTTCCATCCCACCCTTTAATTTTTTTCCATAAATTTATTTTTTAGATAAGTGTTCTGTATGTGCACCCCATGTATGCAGTTGCCCACAGAGGTCAGAAGAGGGCACCAGAGCCCCCGAAGCTGGAGTTACAGGTGGCTGTGAGCAGCTTCACTCGGGTGCTGGGAACGGAACCTGGATCCTGTGCGTGATGATGAACCCAGTGCTCCTAACAAGTTCTTGATGCTCCATAATGATCCTTGTCTTCCTCCCCAGCTTACCGTCTATCTCCCACCCCGAGAAAGCACTTATCTGCTTCCTATTGCTATAAATTACTTTGCATATGTGGGATTTTATGGGAATTGAAAAATAGAGTGTTCTTTTTGGTGGGTGTGGCTCCTCTTTCATACTTTACTGTATGAGATGTATCCATGCCATTTCCCACATCAATGGCCTATCCCTTTATACTGCTGAAGATGATCATGGTGGGGGGGGGCTCTTCATGTATGCATCTGCTCAAACTGTATTCTGTTCCTTATGTTTGCCCTTTCTTTCCCCTCTTCTCTCTCTTTTCCTCGAGCCTCCAGGTTTAGTTGAGAAATTCATATGACTATTTTTCTCTTCTCTCTTAGCACAGCAACTATATTTCTTTTTATAATTTCTCTAGCAGGTAGCCTCGTGTGTGTGTGTGTGTGTGTGTGTGTGTGTGTGTGTGTGTGTGTGTGTGTAGTATGAGTTATAATGAAATATAAGTCCACTTCTTTTCTGAAACAGAGTCTCATGATCTCATGTAGCTCAGGGCTGGCTTCAAACTTATCATGTAGCTCAGGGTTGGCTTCAAACTTACTATACAGCTAAGAATGACCTTGAACTCCTCAACTCTTCCCCCTCTGTCTCCCATGTGCTAGGATACTGCCATGTGTCATGACGGCTGACTCAATCCACTTTCTAGTAACCTTACATGGCTCCATTCTGTCAACCTAGAATAACAGGAGACGGTCACAAAAGGATAACATTTATTTGGGGATAGCAGAGCAACACACGTGCCATAGTCAACCATGGGCAAATCCAAAGAGCCGAAGCAAGAGGAAGTTTTTAAAGGTGAAATGGGAAATATCACATGAGGTGTTTCAAAACAATAATCCTTGGCTACAAGGATCAATAGCAAGCATGGCAGCAGTTCAAGTTTAAACAGAGAGTTTCTGGGAAATGTCTTCCCAGAAAGTCCGGTGACCCACATGTAAGGCCACGGTCCTTAGTCTGTGAATTCATTATTATTCTGTCTTCACAGACGGTTTGGCAAGCCTCCGATGAGGCCATGCATGGTCCCGTCAGTCTTCTGTGAACTGGTTATTGTTGTTATCAGTGAGCTCTGCACACATTTCCTCCTTCGCAGCCTTCCTGCTTCCTTTCTCCTTTCTTTCCTTTATCCCATCATTTTTAGAGCTGCACAAGTCTGTGTCTGTGCACTGCTGATGACCTTGGCAGTGGACCACTGCAGGAGGAAAGACGAAACCCCCATTTTCTCCTCTTAGCCCTTAGACTGTTGTCTCCAGTCCTTCCACACGTCTGATCTTTGGTTTCTGCCATTCCTTTTAACAAACATTTACCTATTCCCCATCCCCACCCCCAGATATCTCACTTCTACCACCTCTTCCTGTTTCTCCTAGCTTGTCAATCACTAGCATATCAAACACTAGCATGCTCACATGACACCTTCCGGAGCTGCCGGCGAATCTTAGATCTTCTGCCCTGGGTCTTTCCTTCATCCTTTTCTCCCTTTCTCCCTTTCTCCCTTTCTCCCTTTCTCCCTTTCTTTCTTTCTTTCCTTCTTTCTTTCTTTCCTTCCTTCCTTCCTTCTTTCTTTCCTTCTTTCTTTCCTTCTTTCTTTCTTTCTTTCTTTCTTTCTTTCTTTCTTTCTTTCTTTCTTTCACATTTCGGCATAAGACTTCTGATCATTCCTCAGCCATGCTGTTTGTCAAGGAAGCCACTTTGGTTGCAGCATTTTAAACTCCTAATGTTTCCGTTAGATATCTTAGCAGTTTACATGTTTCTATTGCCTTTCTCCTCTTTGAGTGTTGTTTCCTTTGCCCATTACAAACCTTAACACCTAAAGCAGAATTATTTAAAACCCCAGATCCAATCATGAAAATTTTAGAACATATCGCAATCTGGATCTCCTGTGTTCCCCGTCTCTCTAGACTGTTTCCCTCTTGTCCTTAGTGTGCCTTGTAATTTTTATTGAAAGATGGACATAATGTACTAGGGACATAGGAACCGAGCCGGTAGGCCTTTTGTGTGTTTATGAGGAGTTATAGCATGCTTACTGTTTGTGGTAGCTGTAGGGCTGGAGGCTTCAGTTTGCCTCAGTGCCCTTGTTTATAATCTCCTCTGTTGTCTTTGGTTTGCCCTGAGAACATCTTCGAGCTGCTACCTTGTAGCTCTTTCGGCCTTTCACTGCTACACTGGAGCCTGCTGATGCAGTAGTATTTGTCGAAGAGGGGAAGCTGCAGACAATCTACGGTCAGCTCTAGGTCCTTTAGGAACAGCAAGATGGCTCACTGGGTAAAACAAGCCTGGCATTGTGAGTCCAACCCCCCCACACACACACACACACAAAGCAGAAGCACCCAGGTGGGTTTGTGGAGAGCCCTTCATCAGGAAGCCGACAATCCTTGCCCTCTTTTCCTGAATCACCAGCAGCTGGTGGAGCAGAAATATGAGCAGTCTGTTGACATCAGAGCCACAGTGCTCGGGTGGAGCCAGTTTCTAACAGCCACCGTTCAGACACAGCTCCATCCACAAATCCAGACTGGGTGTTGGGCCTGGTCTCTCCACAGCCACTCTGCTAAGTGTTGGCTGTTTATAACACTTTGGGTTTTTTGTCTCTGGAATTCAAGGAGACAGCAAAACATTTTCCAAAAAAGATCTTAAATTTAAAATAAGAAGAATGTGAGTTGGTTTTTGGTTTTTTTTTTTTTTTTTTTTT
>NW_022196906.1:62411550-62414040 GCF_008632895.1 Mastomys coucha | reverse complement strand
CAAGAAAAATAATATTACCAACCACATGTGATTTCTTTTTTTTTTTCTCTTTCTTTCTTTTTTCCTTTCTCTTTCCTTTGAGATGGGGGTCTCACAAGAGAGCCACAGCTGGCCTGGAACTTACTACATGGACCAGGCTAGCCTTGAACTCACCGAGATCTGCTTGCTTCTACCTCCTGAGTGCTGATATTAAAGGTGTACACCACCATGCCTGGCTCCATATGTGATAAAGGTTGAAAGGCAATGATATTATTTTAAGTTCCTAGTTAGTAGCTGGTTCTCAGAACCACTTGGTAAAGATTCTACATTTGTTTCCTTTTTCACAAGAAACTAGATTTTCTTGTCAAACTTGTAGAGTGTTAGGCCGACATTATCTCCCATACCTGAAAGAGCTGGCAGGAAAGTCAGGGCGGGGTGGACTCTTGTCCACAGAGGAAGGGGATTAAAAGGTAGCCTTACAAAAGGAACTAAGTTTGAGAACCCAAGTAAACTGTGTTGCAGAAACATCCGGAAGGTCCACGGGAGCTCCTTTCCAGAGATTCCCTCGGCGATCATGTTGTTAATGGGAATTTAACCTCCTGCCTTCTCAGCACACATAATTAGAATATTAGTTGTCTTTTAACAATTAAAAGACAGCAGTCAAATTCCCAGTTACTCACTCATAATTGATCACCGCTGGCACCCCCCACCCCGTTCCTCCATGTTTGGAAAACATTTGGCTGCATGATTAATAACTTCATTTGAGAGAATAAGCTGTCCTGGAAAGCAAGTCAATCAAAGCTTTTGTACTAAAAGTGCAATGACTGGGTCTGAGCCAAGATTGATTTTATTATTTTTTATTTTATTTAATCCATTTTTCTGAGTTCTAAATGAGAGTTTCATTGCCGGACAAAGACCCTGAAATTTGGTAGCTATTTATTGTATCAAAACATTTTCAAATGTTAATTCAAGACGAAAGTCCACAACAGATGACAGAACTTAAATGTACCTATCAACTTAAAAACGACTTGCTCAGCATCTTCACATTGTAGATAAAGGGGAATGGGAAGCAGTGGCTTCCTCAGGTTTGAACTGCCAGTTAGTGGCACTTCCTGGCTTCCAAACCGGTGTTTTCAGTGTAGCCAAGCTACACTGTTGTATTGTTGAATTTTTAGACTACAAGTGGATTCATCCATAAAGTGCTTGCTACGCAAACCTGAAGACCTAGGTTCATATCACCAGCACCCATATAAAAAGTCAGTGTATCTCTGGGGAGGTAGAGACAGGAGGATCTGGAGGTGCAATGGCCCACTAGTCTAGCCACTTTGTGAGTTACAGGTTCAGTGGCTGACCTTGTCTAAGAAAATAAGGTAAAAAGCCCATAGAAGAAGGTGATCCATGTCTTTTACACACATTTTAAAATAATACAAGTAAATAAAAATTTGTACTATTACAGATTATTTGAAAACTGATCATTGCCAAAATATAATTACTCTTTCAACTAAGACCGAAATATTTCTGTCTGTCTGCCATCTCCCAGCCTTTGCTTCTAAGTGAGAATACATGCATATGCTTAAATGGTTCTGACAATAATGCACACTGTTGTGATTATAATTTAAGAATCAACTGGGCAGTGGTGGTGCATGCCTTTAATCTCAGCTCTTGGGAGGCAGAGGCAGGCAGATTTCTGAGTTTGAGGTCAGCCTGGTCTACAGAGTGAGTTCCAGGACAGTCAGGGCTATACAGAGAAACCATGTCTCAAAAAAACCAAAAAAAAAACAAACAAACAAAAAAAAAAGAATCAATCCTGTTGTCATTAAGTCTTCATTAGCATAGTATTTGAAGATATATAATAATTAATATAATATTTCTCTATTGTTGAACTTTTTCACTCTTCTTACTTTATTTTAGTTTTTTTCTTTAAAAATTTTTAGAGTCTATCAACAAAGCCTTGTGTTGGCCCAGAGCATGCACTCATAAACACACTCTTCCAGGTTGGCTGTACTTTCTTTGATAAAGTAAATATAGAAAGGCAGACTTGCCAGGGAGGGGAAAAATCTTAAATTTAATAAGCATTAAAGGAACTGTGCCTGTTTGTGGAAAACACAGTACTTACTGTGTTCCTGCAGTTAATACAGAGCAGAGAGGAATGAGGATGGTGTGACTGACTTGCTGACATCCACCGTTGTCATTTACTGATGGCTCCGAGGGTCTCCTTCTGAGAGGATCTGATGGTCTGGGATCCATAGTAAAGGAAGCCCTTTCATCTCCAGTCCCATTTCCACATCTACAGTGCATGCCACATCTAGATGACAAGTTTCACACAGCAAAAATGTTATGTCCACTGGGACTATTGAAAGACAGACAGAAAGGAAGAAAGAAAGAAAGAAAGAAAGAAAGAAAGAAAGAAAGAAAGAAAGGAAGAAAGAAAGAAGAAAAAGGAAGGAAGGAAGGAAGGAAGGAAGGAAGAAAGGGAAGGGAGGGAGGGAGGGAGGGAGGAAAGGAAGGAAG
>NW_022196906.1:62380471-62411511 GCF_008632895.1 Mastomys coucha | reverse complement strand
AGGGAGGAAGGAAAGAAGGAAGGAAGGAAGGAAGGAAGGAAGGAAGGAAGGAAGGAAGGAAGGAAGAACACAATCCCTGCCTTTCCTGGTGTGTTAACTGCCTACATAAGCACCTGGGGCAGAAGCTAGGAGTAATGAGTTCATTGCATCAAAGTCAGTCCTGATTTACTGAGAGAATAAACTGATATCATGCATATACTTCTGCAGACTTGTGCTTTCAAAATTAAATCTTCATCATGAATGTGAGCAATGTGTCACTAATTAATTAACATACAAAACAAGGAAGGTGTTGTGCAATTAGAATTCCACGTGTACATTGATTTAGACTATGGCAAACATGAAGGAAGGAGTGTAGGTATGGCCTGGAAGATTTTCGATATCGTTGGTGAACTTCATTATAGACAAGTAAGAATTTGGGGCTGGAGGGATGCGCAGGACCTCAAAGCACCAGAAGAGCCAGGTTCGGTTCCCAGCACCCACCAACTCATAACTCTGGTACCATTGATCTATTCCCTCTTCTGGCCTCTGCAGGCACCAGCATACCTGTGATGCACAGGCATACATGCAGACAACACATATAAAATAAAAAGAAACAAATCCAAATAAATCAAAAATGTTAATCAAAAAGAAAGACTGCTACCAAAATCAGGACAGCTAAGAGGTGCTGGTGAAGATGCAGAGAAGAGTTAACCCTGACACTGTGGGAATATAAGGAAAGAAAATGGTAGGAAGGCGCCCCGAGAAATTAACAATAGATCCAGTCTATAATGTGGAAACCGGCTACCAGGCATATAAGGAGATGAATGATATCAGTATTTCAAAGAGTGCCTACACCCCCACATTTATGGGGACACTATTCATGATTACCAGAAAGTGGAACCACAGACTGATAAACAGATTTTTAAAATGTAGTATACACACACCACAGAATATTATTTGGCCATGAGAAGCAAGGAATCATAATCTGCAACAAAACTAATAGAAGTGGGAGAGATTATGTGAAATACACCAGACCCAGAATGACATGTAAAACATAATCTCACTCATAGGAGATTTTTTTTTTATGGTCAATGTTTTTTTTTTCTTTTCTTTTTACATTTACTTATTTATTCACAGCCCAGTATAAGCCCTTCTCTTTTCAGTACCCCTTCATGCAAGTCCTCCCCCATTCCACCTTCCCGTTCTCTCTTGAGAAGGGGAACTCCCCGTGTGGGTGTCACACCTCCCACTAACGACCCCATTCCCCCAACCCCTGCACATCTGGTTATTAAGGGACTAGGTGGATCCTCTCCCGAGGCCAGAAAAGGCTGTCCATTTAGGGAAACAGGACCCACAGGCTGGCAAGCAACAGGCTCAGGGACAGCCCCTGCTTCATGCTACATATGTGCATACTACATATGTGCATACATGTCTAGGTCCTGCCTGCTTGCTCTTTGGTTAGTGATTTAGTCTCTGGGAGCCCCCAAAGGTTCAGGTTAGCTGACTCTGTTGGTTTCCCTGTGGAGTCCCTGTTCTCTTCGGGTCCCTCAATTCATCTCCCAACTCTTCTGTAAGATTTCCTAAGCTTCAGCTAATGTTTGGGTGTGGGTCTCTGCATCTCTTTACTGACTGCTGGGTGGAGCCTCTCAGAAGACAGTTATGCCAGGTTCCTGTCATGTATGTCCTTTTGTGTTCTTGTTTCAATGGCCGAGTAGTATCCCATTGTGTAAATGGACCACATTTTCTTTATCGATTCTTCAGTTGAGGGACATCTAGATTGTTTCCAGTTTCTGGCTACTACAAATAATAGATGGGAGCAAGAAGCCCTCATGTCTGCTGAGGTAGGGTGGCTACAGTGATGATGTGCTGTGTGTATTGTCTCAGAGACATGGTACATGTCTGAGGAGACAGATATGCATACCCTGACTTGACCATTGCACAGTGTCTGCATGTGCCATAACTTAAGGTACCATGAATATGTACCAGCTTATGTGCCTGTTAAACATTTCAAAGTACAAACAAACAAAAAGATAGTGTATTTGTCATGCACGCACCATTACCTCATCGTCTCTGTGGGGTCCATCAACCACCCGCATGTCTACTGATACTGAAGCAAGAACCATGGAGGTAAAAAGGAGTAGGAAGCCAAGCACTGTGCAATGTCAGCATCCTAGAGGTGGGACAAAGAAGATTGCAAGTCCAAGGATAGCCTGGGCTATGAGTGAGACCTTGTCAAAAAGAAGGAAGTAGAAAGGAAGAAAGGAAAGAGGGAAAACTAGGGAAGGAAAAGAGAAGGAAGGAAGTGAAAGGAAAGGACCAGGAAGGAAGGAAGGGGAATTAGGAAGGAAGGGAGGGAGGGAGGGAAGAGGAAAGAAGAAACCAAATGGGAGGGGGAAGGAGGGGAAGGAAATAGGAGACCCAGGATCTAGTTCCGAATTGTAATTCATGGGCCTGACACCTTCCTCTTGAGCCTTAATGTCCTCTAAGCCCTCAGACAAGAAATACAATCATCTTCATATCGTATGGTCAGGTTAGGAGAAACAAACTTAAAATCCGTGGGTTACAAAGAGGAAAATGGAAGGGTGAGGGGACAAGAGGCCAGGATAGGAGGGGGAAGAAGAGATATACATACTCCAGACCCCTCCAAACTGTTTTAGGTAGAAAATATACTACAGGACTCAGAGGTGGCTCAGTTGGAAAAGTGTTTCCTTGCAAGCATGGAGACCTGAGTTTAAGTTCCAGAATGCTAGCAGGCCCAGGCCAATGAGAGACTGTGTCTAAAACAGGTAACGTGGATGGAGAATGAAGAATGAAGACTTGAGGTTGCCTTCTAGCTTTCCTACTCATACCTGTATGCACACCAGCACACACACAAACACACGAAGAAAAAACTGAAAACAAAAGAGATTATAGATTAAAGTAAAAGTGGGTATTTGAGCTGCACCATTAAAAGACTATAAGACCAATAAGAACAAAGGAAAAGTATAGGACATAGAATGAATACAACTAGTGTTTGAGGATCATAACCAGGAAACTTCATCATTAGACTCCGTGATATGATGTTACATACTTAATAAAAGGGATCTGTGCCCAGAAAACAAAACATCAAAGTTCCTATAGATGATCAAAGCAGAGCCATCCACATACAATTATCTTAAAAACAAGAAGTTACTGTCATGAAATTATTTGAAAGATCCCTAAGGGCCAAAGACTTCATTGTCAACAAATTATCAGAGCAAAGGGGCACAGCTGTCTACAGTGACACTACATGCACATGAAAATGTCATGTGCTATGTCATCGCTAACACCTAGCGATAAGAACACAAATATATCCAGGTCTTTTGCCAGTGAAAACACACTTTTTTTTTGTGAAGAACTGATGCTTAGCCTTATTACCTTAAACAAAGTAGGGAGAGATGAATCAGTCAGAAGCCCTTGAATTCTCAAAGCCTTCAAACACCCACATTAGCAACTCTTCTCTGTGCTGTAACAAAATGCCCTATAGATGCAACTTAAAGAGGAGCAGCTTGTTTTAGATCACAGTTTAGAGGGTCCAGTCCACCATGTCATAGTAAACGGAGTGACTCGAGCAGCCCTGCCAGGGCTGGTAGGTGCTTGTTTACATCTTAGCTGGTCAGAACTGAAACCTTGGGAAGTTTGCCCATCAAGATCCACCTTCAGCAACTTATGCCTATCAATTAGACACCAAGTCCCAAAAGTTCCATGGCCTCCCAGAAATTGCATTGAACAGCTGTGGCTGAAGTGTGAAGATGTATTAAAGGGGGCACCCCATATATAAGGAATGCATATTGTAAACACAAGTGCTCAACATTGTAATGCATTCTAAAGTGTTTAGCTACTTATAAGTTATCACTTTCATATGAAAATTTTGACTATATATATATGTGTGTATATATACATACACACACACACATATATATATATATATACATATATATATATATGGCTCTAAGCTTACTATGTGTTGGAAGTTGGTCTTAACTTCTAATCTTCCTGCCTCTACCTCCTGAGTACTGGGACTACAAGAGTACATCAGCACACTTGGCTTATGGGAGGTGTAGGTATCTTAGTTAGGGTTTCTATTATTATGATAAACACTAGGACCAAAAGCAACTTGGAGAGTAAAGGGTTTATTTCAGATTATAGCTTGTAGTTCATCATCCAGGGATGTCAGGACAGGAACTCAAAGCAAGAACCTAGAGGCAGGAACTGGTTGATACAGTACCCATGGAAGGATGCTGCTTACTGGCATGTTCCTCCAGGCTTGTTCAACCTGCTTTTCTTATTGACCCAGGGGCACAAGTCCAGAGGTGGCACTTCCTACACTGAGCTGCACTCTCTCTTATCAATCATCAATAGAGAAAATGCACCATGGGCTTCCTCACAGGTCAGTCTGGTAATGGTATTTCTTAATTGAGGTCCCTTCTTCCTGCAAAGACTCCAGCTTGTATCAAGTTTACATAAAACTAGCCAGAAAACCAGGGCTTCAGGTATGCTAGGTGACCAGTCTATGAACTGAGCTCCATCCCCTAGCTCTGTTGTCCTGAATTTTCTTTGTTGTGAGAAGGCACAGTTCAGATTATCTATCCAATTATTTTCATCATTCATGGCCACAAGATGAAATCCCAGTGATCGACATACAACCAGATATTCACAAACGAACTTCACCTTTGAGGCACTCTCAGAAGCCAAGGTGAAGATCTAGATAGCCCTTAATGGTCTCTCTTGTGCCTCTGTCTGAGTAAGTACTTAAAGAAAGAGCTCAGAGTCAAAGACATTTCCACAAGAAATGGTTTTCCTGTGGCCTGGATAGGAAGCAGCTGCTCTTAAATCTTTCCATTGATCAACAGCTTCCTTCAGGGGCATGTAAACCATCCAATCAGTAAGGACCCTCACTTCTAAAAGCCTGCAAATCAGAATGGGCTTACCTCAGACACACACTTCCAAGGATCAGCCAACCAATGGCTGGCTCAGAGAATAATAGCCTTATCTCTGCCTGTTTATCGGTGTCTCAAAGTTCTCCAGTCTCTGAGCTCCACACTTCCTAGCAGCCTTTCCTAACTCCATCAAGTCTCTTCTGCCTAGGGACCATGCACCCTGTCAGCACATATAGGCCAGTGCTTGCACGAAGGGTGTGCTTAATTTATGAGCAGTCTTCTCGCAGACACTGGAGAGCAGCCTGGAGCAAGGTGCAATTGGATACAAACAATAATAAACTTAGAGATAGATCACACGGTAAACCCAGATTCAATGAGCAACAGACAGATCATTCAGCAGAGTGAAGGGACAGAGACGCTAACAGCCAAGGGAGGCCCATCATGGCAGATAGATCATCTGAGGTAGGTCAGGCCAACCCTGGCAGGCCAGGGATACAGTTGCCTGGACAGGGACCACAGTGCCTAACAGTGAGCCTCCAATTACTCATCCTGGAAGGAAGGTTTGTGCTCCGCCTGTGTGTCAAACTACAGGTTCCTAAGCTCCAAAACCTTCATGAAATCAGTTAAGAGTTGCACCATTGTGGATCCTTGCTGTCTTATTTGAAGTAGGTGGGGTGGTACCCTACACAGATCTGTCAGCGTGTCTATGGCTGTCCAGATGTTTCTTCTCCTAAGACACAATGAAGGGAAGAGAAGAGGGGTAAACTACCTGCCAGGGAGGAAAACAGGGACCAGATGGTGGTGTTTACGACCTCCTTCACCTTTGCATATGTGAGGAATGCTTGCGAAATTTCTAGGAACCGAACAGCAGATTAAAAAAAAAAAAAACTGCATGAAAGTTAATTACTAGTACCGACAGCATCAATGTGCCTAATCATACCTGAGCTGGAAATAGAAAACCGAGCTTATCACACCCTTCAAAGCCTGTCACAGGCAGTAATCCGAGACTAGGAAAGATGGGGAGGGCAGTCTTTGGGGAGTCCGGTTCCTGTCAGCACTTCTCAGAATGGAAATGAGTAACTGTAAAACTGAGAATCTCTAAGGCAGGTGTGAACATGGACCTTCTGGGGGAATAATGGTAAGTATTCTAAAGGAGTCTGGCAGCCTGAGTCAGGAGAGATGGGCTGTCTTAAGGTTCTACTCTGGCCAGGTGTGGGTCTCCTCTAGGTATGGGCTCCCCCTCTGTGGAAATGAAGGATCTGGCCACAGCGGTAGTTTCCCCAAAGCATGTTCTCAGCATGGAGTCCTCTCTACAAATGGAATCTTATACAGAGCTCAAAGTCAAAGGCAACTGTCAAGACACAGTAACTCTGCTGAAGAAAGGGGTAGTGGGCCTGGATGCTGATTCACTCACTCATTTCTCAACTCCAGGATTTCTTTTTGAAACATGTATTTTGTTTATTTCTTTTTTTATATGTATACTGGTGGGTGCATGCATGTATGAGGTGAACTCCATATGTGTAGAGGCCAGAGGTCAGTCTTAACCTACATGCAAACATGTGCACCACATGTGTGCTCGGTACCTGTGGAGCCAGAAGAGGGCACTGGGTCCCCGAGAAATGGAGTTACCAGTGGTTATGAACCACTGTGTGGTTGCCTGGGACCAGGTCCTCTGGAAAAGCAGCCAATATTTTTAACTGCTGGGCCATTTCTCTAGCATTTGTACACATGAATACATAGTATCTATGTCTAAAAAAGCCTTTGCTTTTTTGAGATAGAGTCTCTCTTTTTAATCAGGAGCTCGCCAAATAGGCTAGGCTAGCTGGCTGGTGAAGCCTAGGGGGAAAGTAACAGGGATGGTCTATCTCTGACTCTTGAGACCCCAAGTATGACCCATGTTGCTAGTTTTTTTTATATTGATACTGGAGTTCAAACTTGGGACCTCATGAGTAACAGCAATTACTCTATGGGTTGAACTTGATCTCTGAGCCCTACCTGGTCTTGTTTCTGTTTTGTGCCAGGTTGTGTTCTCACTGTCCCTAAGAAACATCAGTGAGCCAAACAGACACATGTCTCAGTTCTCATGGGGCTTATAATCTGGCAAGGGGAGGCAGGATAAGTAAACATAATAAATTAACAAAGTGTATGATGAGCTAACTGTTGGGGGTTGGTCTAGTGCTGCTGCGCATGCAAATGCTAACTTCAGAAACCCAAGAGCTGATTGCCAATTCTCTGCCCCGACAGCATATTCTCAACTTCACCAAATGCTATTGTATGAAACTGGCTCCCCTATAACCTCTGATTGGTCAACTAAAAGGCTCGACAACCTGGAGCTGGGCAGAAGAGAAGTAGGTTTCATTTCCAAGGCTTGGGGTCACAGGCAGGGATCACAAGGCAGAGAGCGGGGCGAGGAGTAAGCCAGGAGAGAGAAGAAGGAAATCATCATGGGCTAGTGGGGATTGTGAGCATGTGGCCATGCAGACTGCCCTGAGGAAGCGGGAGAAATACAAATGGAACATATGCAAGTATTTATGGGGATTTTGACAGGGGAAACAGACAAGATAGCTTAGGTTAATATCTGCCTAGCTGTAAGTGCTTTAAAGCTTTAAAGCTTGTTATAAATCTTAAGGCCTCTGTGTATTTATTTGGAAATTAAATGGTGGGAAGTGGGGTAGAAGCCCCTATTAGATGTTTAATGGCATGTAGAATGCAAATGGAATCTTATACAGAGCTCAAAGTCAAAAGCAGCTGTCAAGACACAGTATCTCTGCTGAAGAAAGGGGTAGTGGGCCTGGATGCTGATTCACTCACTCATTTCTCAATTCCAGGATTTCTTTTTGAAATATGTATTTTGTTTATTTCTTTTTTAAATGTATACTGGTGGGTACATGAATGTATGAGGTGGACATCCATATGTGTAGAGGCCAGAGGTCAGTCTTAACCTACATGCAAACATGTGTACCACATGTGTGCTGGGTACCTGTGGAGCCAGAAGAGGGCATTGGACCCCCTAGAAATGGAGTTATGAGTGGTTGTGAACCACCATGTGGTTATACCAAACCTACATAATAATAATAATAACCACTACAGTTAGCAGGTGATACCAACACCAGAGGAACAAAAGAGAGGCTGGGGAGGAGGAGTTCCCAAAAGCACAGGGGGCAAGAGGAAGCGGTGAAAACACTGTCTCAAAAGATAAAATGGATAATGATTACACAAGATGCAGAACAGCCATCTCTGGCCACCGTACCCAAATGCATGTTTTCCCACACAAACACACATGCACACACACATATATACACAGATCCCTCTACACATGGCACTGTCTCATTCGTGACAAAGAAAATAGGTTGCACCGGGCAGTGGTGGCACATGCCTTTAATCCCAGCACTTGGGAGGCAGAGACAGGCAGATTTCTTAGAGTGAGTTCCAGGACAGCTAGGGTTATATAGAGAAACCCTGTCTCGAAAAACAAAAACAAAAACAAACACAAACAAAAAACAAAACACAAAGAAAATAGGTTGCATTGATTTGAATCCATGCTGAACTCCACCTAGAAACTGTTGCAAGAGAGATGGATATTTCTGGCACAGACAGGTACAGAGTGTCCATCTATCTGACTCATCTATCTCCACAGCCTCTATTTCTGGAATTATCACAGTTTAATCTAGTATGACAAGCAGCATTGATCTCCCATCCCTGAAATGGTCAATTAGTGAAGGCTGCTCAGCAGTGTTTGAAGGTAGAGAAGCCACACCCAGGATCAACGTCAACTACAGAAGAACAGTGATCAGTTAGTAATATCTACCCCAGACACCACATAAGAAGTCACTGTCCCACCTCCCATTCTTGTTTGGAGCCTTTCTTTTATGTATTTGTATTATATCTTTTATTTCTTGTTTCCCCCTCTATTCAGAAGACACCAATACTGCAGCTATGTGCATCCATCCCAAAGCTTGTGTGCTTTCAGGGACAATTTCCATTAAGGAAGTGGGACTCTGAGACCTTACTTGGCTGTAGTGTGGCCAACCATTCACAGTGCAGCCCCTGTTAATCTTTCTAATTGGCAGATCACGTGATCACAGTAAAGTTGAAACATCACCTCTTCAAAGTGTTCAGCTCAAGTTGACTGTCCACTGTCTTTTGGCTCCTTAGTCTTAGAGAAGTTACTTTTTGAGACTTTTTTTTTTTGTCAAGTGATCTCTGTGCATCATCTCACCTTCTCCTGTCAATTCAAGAGAGTAAGTCGGATTCCTCTCTATTTCCAGAGGCTGATCTAGTGTTTGATTACTATAAGGTCACAGGCAAAGGATGTCTGTGTCTATTTCTGCCTCCAAGTCCTGCTCCCTTTTGCTTTAAGAAAACTGGGGGAGTGGACTGAAAAGTTAGCTCAGCAGTTAAGAGCACTGCCTGCTCCTCCAGAGCATGGGGGTTAGATTCCCAGTACTCACAAGGCCACTCACAATCGTCTGTAACTCCAGTTCCAGACAATCTGATGCCCCCTCCCGGCCTTTACCTGCACCAGCTATGCAGGTGGTGCACAAACATACATCCAGACAAACATTCAATCACACTGAATAAACATAAATCATTTTTTTAAAAAAAGTTGGGAACTGGAAAGAGCTCTGTTGGTAAAATGATTTCTCTAAAAGCATGGGGACCTGGATTGAGACCTCCAAACTCATGTTAAAAAAAAAAAGTTACAGTGTTTGTAATCCTAACACTGGGAGATGGAGGAAGCCAGCCAGCCTAGTCTAATGGTGGGGTTTCAGGCCAGGGAGAGACCCTATCTCAAACAACAGCAAGGTGGATAGCACCTGAGGAAGAAACAGATACATGCATATGCATACACACCTGCATACACACATGTGCACCCACACACATGAATTTTGGAGTCAGCCGTGCGTGCCAGCCGTGTGCTCCTGCATCACCTCTTACAGAGAGGATTTAGCTATGAAGTCAACCAAGGGACTGGCAAGCCTGGTGAGGCTTGTGACTTCACCAAGTAAAAACCCCAAGGGTTATTAACATGATTCAATATAGCCTAAAGCCCTCACGCAGTCGTTTGTTTGCATCTCTTCCATAAAACGGAAATGTCATCTGGATGTGACGTTGCCTCTTTCTGCCAGTGATATTTTGAAAGAGGTGAGTGTTTTCTCAGAGCTCACATTTCCCTTGGCCTCCTACTTCCTGCTGCTCCTCCCCCCCAGCCGCCTTCTGCCAAAGCTGTTGCTGGGAAAGGCCAGCCAGGTGTCAAGTTTCCAAATGCCTAGCCAGGAGGGAACTTCCCCAGAAGTGTGTGCGCACCTCTGCTCCATGGAGACCAGAAACTTTGAACTGCAGCCTTCCACTGACGCTTGTGGTTTTGAATTGAGAGTGTTAAGAAGCGATGCTTCCAGACACAGTTCTTTGCCTTCTGCATTCCAAAAGGTAGTTATGAGAACAGCTGGTGAACATCAGGATAATAGCAGCTGATGCTCTTGTAGCGATTCCTGCTACAAAGGCTGCATGGAGGACACATGGATCCCTGAGTGTTATGTGACAAAACTTTTCCTGGGGACATGTTACACATACGTGTCAGGAACCTCCAGAGAGGGAACCTACAGTAGACCAAAGTATGGATACCAAGGATCTTAGTTAGAGTTTTATCATTGTGAAGAGACACCACGACCACTGCAACTCCTATAGAGGCAAACATTTTATTGAGGCTGGCTTACAGTTTCAGAGGTTTAGTCCATTATCGTCATGACAGAAAGCATGGTGACATACAGGCACACAAAAACCTATTCCAACCACCACACCACCAGAGTCCAGTTTGGTGACTGATGAATTTTGTTAGGGTTACTTATGGGAGCTGAAATGACTCAAAGACAGCTACATCACCGAGACCCACCCCAGCTTGGCTAAGAGCTCACAAAAGCTGGGAAACATTAAGCACACTGCACACCCTGTAGGCAGCTCAACAGGTTGGAGGGTATTCTTTCCAAGTGAGTCTGGTCTAAAACCCTTCTAGGCAGCATGGCTGGTTTCTGCTTCTTCCTGGTAGACTGTCTTGTCTCAGAGCCTTATTCTCCACTTGGCTTGTCTGAGTCTTCTTTACGGCTTAATTCCACTCTTCTGAAAGGAACCCTGGGCTTTTATTGATTACTCTTGTGTGTATGGGGTGTGTGAATCTGGTCAGTTTCAGGGACTTCCTGAAGCTCTTTTGAGTCGTTTGCCTTCCTGTTTAAGGAGCTTCTCTGTAGAATGGAATGTTTCATTCTCAGAAGAAACCGTTAAATAATACAGGACTAGTTCTGTCTCCTACTAGAAGCTCAAAATCACTGGGAAATAAGGCTGGAGAGATGATGCCACGGGGAGAAGCTCATACTGCTTTTTGAGGGTCTTAGTTCTGTTTCCAGCATCCATATCAAGGAGTTCAAAAGAGGTTATAACTCCAGAGGTCTGATGCCCTCTCCTAGCATCTGTGGGCACCTGCACACACATGCACATGTATGCACACACATGCGCATACCAGTTACTTCCATAGACACACACATACATGAAATTTAAAATACAATAAATAGCCAGGTGGTGGTGGTGCATGCCTTTAATCCCAGGACTTGGGAGGCAGAGGCAGGCAGATTTCTGAGTTTGAGGCCAGCCTGGTCTACAGAGTGAGTTCCAGGACAGCCAGGGCTACACAGAGAAACCCTGCCTTGAAAAAACCCAAATAATAATAATAATGATAATAATAATAATAATGTTTAAAAATACAATAAACAAGAAAATCCTGCCTGAAGATCTGGGTAATTATCTGCCTTTCACTGACTGACTTGGGACACATTTCTTGACCTTGCTGTTTCTCAGTTTCCTCCACTACATGTTGGGGATTTAAATTGGGCCTATAGAAAAATTATAGAGTGGTCATTAGAATAAAAATATGGCCTTAGAGCTAACTTAAGTCCCCAGAATAGCTTAACACATGTGCTAGCTCAGTGAGCATCCCTTGTTAGCACAGATATTGGTTACAAACAGGTACAGGCAGCTAGCTGGCATCAGGGTACACAAAGGATATTGTCCATCAAGGTGGTATGTTGGATCCTTAAAAGATGCTTGGTCATGCTTATAATCCCAGATACAAGAGAGGCTGAAACAAGAGAATTGCAAGTTCAAGGTCAGCTTGGGCAGCCTAGCAAGACCCTGTCTCAAAATTCAAGGTTTAAAAAAAGGGGTGGGGATATAGCTCAGTGGTAGAGCCTGGTGTGGGCGAGTCCTGGATCAGTCCCCAGTACTGCTATCATCGAGTTTCTTCCATGAAGGGAAGGAAATCATGAGTGGGGCCAAGCTGACAACATTTACAGGTTTGTATTTGTGTGTTTTCTATATTCATATGTGCATGTATGTAAGCATATATACGTATGTATGTACTTGTACATGGAGACTAGAGGCCAACATCAATTGTCTTCCCCAGTGGCTTTCCGTATGATGGTAATAATAATAATAATAATAATAATAATATAATTATTATATATTATATTATATTATATTATATATAATATAGATTATATTATATAATATTATATAATAATTATATATTATTATTATTATTATTATTATTATTATTATGCTACTGGGTGTTTCATAGACCTGGAGCTCACTGATGTTAGAATGGTTGTCCTGCCAGCTTCAGAGACCTATCTGTCACTACCACTCTAGTGCTGTGATGCACATCCATAAACCCAGCTTTTTAAAATATGGGTGCTAGTAATCTGGACTTAGGTCATGTCTCTAGCCCCTCATTTACAGCTTTTTATCAAACTAGTGCCCTCATAAGAAAGTATAAGGTCCCTAACAGAACCTCTGACTGGCCAAGCTTAGCTCTTTGACCTTCCCAGGCCAAGCCCAGAGTGATGAAGGAAAAGGAAAATTTCTGCTGGATGTTCAACAAAACCTCAGGGAGATGGCAACGCTATCCTAGAAGGCAGGTCAGGGACAGTGGCAAGGCAAAAAACAACAGATGTGCCTGCAACACCCACTACGTTTCATAAAACCAAGCTGACTTTGCCACACATGAGAACATGACTGGATTCATAACCAAACCAGTCTTTGTGATAAAAAAAAAATTAGTATGTGATTCATGGCAGAAATTTAAAAACAAAGGAAACAATGAGGAAAAAATCTGCTAAAATAAATCGCACTGTTAGCCTTGGAACTTGCCCCTTTCATCTGCTATTACGGAACTAATGCATTTTGTCAGGGTTACACAGAGAAACTTGGTCTTGAAAAACAAAACAAATCCTCTCCTACAGGGGTCCTTCACCAGCGTTTGTTATATAGTTTGGGGTGAAAGCAAGGTTCTAGGGTAAATGCAGTAACAGAACTTATCACAAATAAAACTTGTTAAGACTATGGGTCAGGTCTAGAGACATGGCTGGCTGATTAAGAGTCCTGGTTCTCTTACAGAGGACCTGGTTTTCATTCCTAGTGACCACAGGGCAGCACACAACCATCTGTAACTCCAGAAGAGGAAACCCACTCCCTCTTCTGGCATCTGTGGGCACGACAGGGATGTGGTACACAGAAACATGGAGACAAAATGCCCAGTCGGAGGAAACCTCCACATCCTCTTGGCTATAATTCCCTGCCGTGAGTTTTCTCCTTTGTTGACTAGGACAGAATATTCTAATGCCTCTGCCTAAGAGACTGGCAAAGATCAAATCTCTCCTAGAAAGTCTCCAGACTGCTGGTGAAACTGATGTAGGTCTCTGGGTGTTGGAATAACCCAGGGGAGCTCTGCATTGCCTCCAGGTCTCAGAGTACAACTGATCACCAGCAGCAGCATTTGTCAGAGTCCAGGGACTCTGAACTGTATCTCTAATGTGGGGATCTGTGTCCACATTAATTTTTAATTAGTGCTGTCTATTTAATCCAAAAACACTTAGCCGATTAGGAACTAAGAAGGAACACTTTAGAATACCAGGTGTGTAACAGGATAATTTATTGCTTCTAGCCTTTGGAATAGATTTAGGCATATCCAATCTTTTGATATTACAATGCAATATTGTCACCTACAAAGTTTACACTTAAGAACTGCAAAATCTAATTACTCTCCTCCAAATGCCCCCACAAATCTCATGATGTTATGGTTTTATGTATGTTAGGAATCACACAGCCCTATGTGGCCCCACAGGCAGACCAAACAGACCACTGGTAGGCTCTGTGTCTGGTATTTTTTTCTTTCCATTGTAATGATTTTTTTTATAGCATTTTTTGTAGCACAGGACCGTAATTGCTTATGGTTTACACTCACTCACACACACACAGATCACATCAACCTTCCTCAGTGCGCATGCTGATGCCCACACGGCCCGCCCCTTCTATGGAGAACTTCCTGTAGAGACTTTGCCGAGGAAAGCTGCTGGAGTCATGTGAAAGAGTCAGCTCTTCCTTAGATAAGGCAGACGCACAGGGAAGAGTCCATTTATCATGGGGGAGCATGAGCTGGGAGGACTGACTGAGCCCAGGAAAGGAGCGGGGACTCATTTAAATTCTGAGTGAGGACAATAAAGTAATAGAGGCACAGGATAATCATAAGAAATCCTGTACTGTGTGCACCATCAGCTTTTGGAGTAAATAAAAAAAAAATGTTTTCTTTATTCCCAAATGCAAGTTGTTGGAGAAACAGCAAAGATGCCACCTGATCTCTTTTATTCTTTTGTTTTGTTTTATTTTGATTTTCTTTCTTGCTTGCTTGCTTGCCTTTTTTTTTAAGAAAAGGGATAAAGATTGGAAACATGAGATATCATTTGAGAAAAATATAACATATCCATATTTTATGTTCCCTTTAGTCATCCCTTGAGAAAGATACATATTTAATTGCATAAACACTGTGATGGTTAGTTTTAGCTGTCAACTTGACACAATTTAGGATTATCTAGAGAGAGAATCTGGATCAGGCTGGCCTGAGGTTTTATCTGGGAGGGGGAGTGTCATGATTACTGATTAGCATGGGCGGACTCAGCCCACTTTGGGTAGAGCCATTCCCTAGGCACATGATCCTGAACTGCCTAGGAAAAATAGCTGGCCATAGCTTACTACCAGCAAGCAGCATCCTCCATAGTTCCTGCCATACTCTTTGCTATGAAGGGAGTTCCATGACTGGAGGTAAGGCTGTAAGGACTAGCAAGCAGGCCTTCCTTCGGGCTCTTGCCTTGACTTCCCTCAGCGATAGGATGTATCTTGAAAGTGTAAGCTAAGTGAACCTTTCCACTCCCAAAGTTGCCTTTGGTTATCACAGCAACATAAACTAAACTAGAACTATTTAGCATCTAAATAGCTGAGTTCCCTCAAACCTGATTCTTAACAGGACTCGAGACTTGATCGCACCAGAGGCTGGAAAGACCATAGCCATTTTTTTATCTTGCCCTGTCACTATGACAGGTTGCTTGGGCATGGCCAGTCAGACACCCTCAGATATGGCCTCCAGGAAGCAGGGCCAGGTTCATACAGCATCATGTCAGTACTTATGGCTACTGCACCATCCAAATCTTTATAGACTGAGCAAGTACTGTTGCCAGTGGCACACTGTTGTCACTTGTTCTGGCTATGTAGAGTCCCTTTGTCTCCCTCGTTTTTGAAGCCCAATCCTTTAACTTTCTTGAGATTCCATGAGCCAATAAATCTATTTTCTTCTTTTTTTAAATTGATTTAAGTTTTATTGCATTATGATGAGAAAGATACATGATTTCAATTTATCTGGGTTTGTTAACATTTAAAAACATATTTTAAGAAAATAGAATTACATCACATTCTTGTTTCTCTTTTGTACCCTAACTCCTTCCAGAGACCCCCTTCAATACCTACACTACCTTTCATGTTTTTTTGTCATATGCTTTAAAATTTATAAAATATTGTAACAATAAAGATGAGTATTATATAAGGTACAGGGTAGCCTGAACTACAAAGAGAGCCATGCCAAAAAAAAAAAAAAAAAAAAAAAAAAAAAAAAAAAAAAAAAAAAAAAAAAAAAAAAAAAAAAAAAAGAAAAGAAAAGAAAAAAAGAAAGAAAGAAAAGGTAATTCAAGGTAATTCATTTGTAGGAAATTTCTAAAATATAGAAAAATGTCAAATAAATGTGCTTAATTCACATAAAAGATAAATAAAAAAGATGAGTTATAAAAATGGTTTGATATAAAACAACAATCAATTGAACAGTCTTATGTAGATGCTTGTCTACAGCAATACTGAAAATACATATATTTGTCTCAATATAAATTTGAAATAACTCTAAACATATTAACTGTACATTTTAAAATGATACATCACTATTAGTATTTTTTTTAATGGACATAAATAGATAGTCTTTTTATTTGTTTTGTTTTTAGTAGAGCTTAAAGTCTTGGCTCTTACTGTAGTACAAGCCCAAAATAAGAACAATTTTTAGATGTTGGAGTTCATTGTAATAAGGCAGTACTTCAGTGACCCTCACATCACCAAAGGATTTTACCTCCGTTGTAGCTAAGCTGAGAGTTGACAGTTCTGCTAGGCCAAGGAATGAATTGTAGGCACGATTTTTGGATACAGATTTCTTGCTATGGTCAAAGCTATTTGACTTGAGTGATTGTCAGCATTCTCAGCCCACAGAGAACAGGTTACATTCATTTAAGAAATGGTGTGTGTATTAAGATGGTCTATCCGTGAAGTCATTCACCAACTGTTTCAATGAACAATGGCACTGCTTGAAGGGTGGCACAGACATTAGGTGAAGGTAAGAGTCTGGTTCATTTTTTTCTTAAATGACTAGAATCCATTTCCATTTCTTGCACTCAAGACTCTTGACTAACACAGTGACTTAGCCCATCATTCTTCCTAGGGCTGTGTGCATCATGTGCATCTCTTTCTGGTGAGAACTACTTTATTAGCTCAGTGCAATCATGAGAGAAGTGTGCAAGAACTCTTCAGGGAAAATTAGATGATTACATTTATGTCAAAGGACTAATTAAAGTCATCAATTATATCTTATTAGGAGTTGGCAGCCTTCCCTGAGAAGGATGTATCTTCTATGCATTGCCAGCTGAAAAATAAGAGCAACTACCCAGGAAATTATTGGAAAAAATCATACTCAGTAGATGTTCTTAAACATGGTATATTTACTACCTGGTCTTTGGATAAAACTTGAAGGCAAGAAGTTACAGCATCCTAACAAAATTCAGACTCTAAAACTGTTAGGTTGCATAGATGGCAAGCAACTTATCCTATGTAAGCCCATACTTGTGAAATATCTAAGTTGATGGGGCCAAGGAGATGGCTCAGTGGGTGAAATGCTTGCTGTAAAAGCATGAGAATGAGTTCGGATCCCCAGCATCCACATAAAATACAGGATTGGCCACAAGACCTATAAGTTCAGCTTTGGAAAGATAGAGATAACAGAATCCCTGTGCCTCAAGGGGCCAGTCATTTTAGCCAATTGTCAAACTCCAGGTTCAGTGGGAGATCCTGTCTCAAAAAATAAAGCAGAGGGTCAGGCAGTGGTGGCATATATCTTTAATCTCAACTCTCAGGAGGCAGAGGCAGGGAGACCTCTGAGTTTGAGGCCAGTCTAGTCTACTGAGGGAGTCCAGAATGGCCAGGCTACACAGAAAAACCCTGTCTCAAAAAAAAAAAAATGGATGAATGGATAGATGAGAGACAGAGAGACAGAGAGAGAGAGAGATGGCAGAGAATGATGAAGAGAGGCAACCTAACATTGAGCTTCCATGTGTACATATGCATACTCCCCACATTACAAGGTACACACACATACAACAGACCTCTAACACACACACAGACTCACTCATTCACATACACACTCTCTCTCTCACACACACACACACCATTTAGCTTCCATAGATAGGTCTTCAGATCCTCATATCTCATATACTTGCTGTGATGGCAAAACATCAGATCCCTCCTGCAGGCCAGCTACATCAAGGTTAAACAACCTATCCTACCTCAAGTACTCCCAACCCGAAAATAGCAGCAAAGGCCATATGCTTATCGCACGCTTAAGTGATAAGCTTGTCAAGGGGCCATTTCTTGATTCTTTTTACATTGCCCTCTCAGTGCTGAGTGCAGAGCCTGGCATCTACAAGTTGATTAATGAGAGCTTGTTAATTTAATCCAGAGTTAAAATGATTAGAGGCAGCAGCAGCCTAGAGACGGCAGTAGTCTGAAGGGTACCATGCACACAGGCATGGCCCAGGCTGCATGTATATCAGCAGATGCCGCACTGGGGGACCAGAGTTGGGGGAGGGGTGTTCAGGGACATGTGGATTGAATGGTCAGTGGCAGTACCAGGACATTTGGGGATTTTTCTACAGAAACATTTAGGATGGTTCCTTTGGATTAATTCTAATGGCAGTACTGTCACCGCCATATGGGCTAGCAGCAACCTAGGTAATCGCTGGACACTGAAACTCCTGGCTAGGCACTCAGCCTAAAGAGGCCCACCATCACTGGAGAAGGGACAGGACAACCAGAGGAGTCCTGCAGTGTGAACAGTTGCTTGTTTTTTTTTTTTACTCTGTACTTGTAGCAAAAGTTATAGGAGCCAATGTGTTGCATTATTTCAAAAGGAATCATCATCATCATCTTCTTCATCATCACTGCTTCTCATTCTCCCTATCCTCCTCAGAGACTTCGGGCCCCTTGCTGCTGGATGGAGTGGGCAGGTGAGAGAGTAGGCTGTTAATGATGTGCTGGATCACAGCAGCTAGGTCCCAACCCAGGCAAGCCACATGTGCCAGGTGCAAGGCAACAGACATTGGTTTGGTCACTGGGGTTCCTACAGTCAGAAAACAGTAGGGGGGAAGGGGCTTGCCCTGTAGCAGCTGGGCAACGGGCAGATTAGATAAGCCCATGGCTTAAAGCAATGGCCCTCAATGAGCCGAGAGCACATCTCAAGGGGCACACTGGTAACTTGGCAAGCGAGTTCAAGCCAGTACAGGAAGGTTGGGAACATGATGCAGGTCTTCTGGGTAGACTCAGGGTGCTAAACAGCCTGTAATAGACAAGATATTTTCATCCATCCAGTAATTGGTTCAAACCTTGAATGAAACTGGGATATCAAAAAGAAGCCCTTTTTATAATCATGTGAACCTAGAATGTGTTTTCATATATGCCAATTTTTGCAAGATTATGACTGTTCATGGCCAGCCTCAAGCTGTTCCCCTGTCCTGTCTCCCTCTCTCCCACCTCCCAGAAACCAGGCTTACCCCTTGCAGTTCTTTCTGGAACTGAGGGTAAATAAAGCTTGCTGACTTAGCCTTGTAACACCAGCACCAGCACCAGAACCACCACCAGAACCACCACCACCACCAGCAGCAGCAGCAGCAGCAGCAGTACCACACTACCCACAGGCTGCAGGCAACTTCAAGACAACATTGAATTATAACTTCATTTTTATCTAGTACTTCTCTGCTTTCATCTTGTGACTTTTATCTTGTGACTCTTGACACATAGGCCAGGCTAGGCTGGGCTATGTGCTACAGAGCTTACCTAACTCCCTTGCAAAAGCCTTATAAAGTGTCAGAAACCCACTTTGTCCTCTGGAAATGAAAGTCATATCATGGCTGCCTATATCTCTTAGTGTTCTCTGATTTCGAGGTACAACTATGATGGGATTTATTTATTTATTTATTTATTTATTTATTTATTTCTGTCTACTAATAAAATTTGTCTGAATGGTAGTTTCATCTCAACTTTCCTTTCCTGCAAACCAGACAGTCTTTCCAACAATAACATCTATGAATTGGGGGAAGTGTATTTTTTCCTTGTTTATGCCAAATGTTGAATATGGGGAAAAGTCAGCCATGGACGCTGGGCTACACACAACCTTGTCAGCCTGCATTTGGAATTGGCCCACATAAAAATACAACAAAGACTTGAGATTCTGCCGAGCAAATCAGACACTTTGGGCATATGTAAATCTGAACACTATTAAAATGAGAATGTGTGTTAAATATAAGAATCACATTGCACTTCACTGTATTTTTTAATATTTAAAATCCTATCATCATCGGTTTCTGACTTTTAAGCCAATGAGGAGATGGCTGAGTAACTAAGTAAGGTGGTTGCCATTCAAGCACAGGGACCTGAGCCTGCTCCCTGGAACCCATGCAGATAGAAAGCTATGTGTGGTAATGTGTTCACAATCTTAGCACCAAGGAGGTTTCGGCAGGCAGACCCTTGGGCCTTGCTCACCGCAAGGCTAGCCTACTTGGTGAGCTCCAGACTCATAAAAAGTCCTGTAAGCGTAAAATTTTCAAAAACCTACTTTAATAAGAGTTCTTAAATGCTTCAACTTCCCTTCTAGCCCAATGGGGATATGAACCTGCTTAGAAGTAGTTCTTTGGGGGCAATTCCAAACATGGATCAGTAGCAGCAGCTTGATCCAGAAGAAGCCATGAGGCTCTGCCGAGTCAACACAAGTCTGTTGGGTTCTACTTACACACTTTCCAAATATCACACAACCTCTCAAGTGCCTGCTTCCAGGAAAGCATCACACGGCACAACTGAGTCTCCAAGGAGACCAGAAATGCCCTTCTCAAGACCCTGTCTCAAGAAACAAGACAGATAGTCTTGAAGGATATCCTTGACTCTTGTCTCCACATCCAGGAACCTGTGCCCACACGAACCCACAAACGACATGCGTACACAGAAACAAACGCCTGAGAGAACAGTCAGGAATCTAACAACGAAGCCAATTGCTTATTTTAGGGCTGTCTATCGTTTTCCCATCTTGTTCTATTAATGATGTGGGGGGTCTACTCCACGGCCTTCTGAACACTTGCTGTTTCCTAGAAAAAAGATTTTAATTCTCCTTCATGTATTATCGTATGTTTCTGGTCTCCCAAGACATTTTCAGGATTAGCAATTGGACAGCAAAGCTAGACAGAGATGTGATCGATTGCAAATACGAGATGTGTTTTCCATGAAACAGCATCATTCCTCAGATGATGTCATAACGGTGGTCATGGATACAGCGCCTATAAATAAATCCCAGCCATTCATCTTCTCCACTGTATCCCTATGTTGTTTATTTTGGTTTGTTAGTCTCCTTTAATTAAGATTACTTCCCACTTTATCTTATCACAGACAAATAAGGCTGCCCTGCAGCTAAAGAGCCCACATCCTCAGGCTCCGAGTCCTCCTGGGCATCAGGGATCCCTCACTATCCTGAACATCTTGAGCATCTCCCAACTTCTTATCTGCTGCCCTTGCTTAAAGGCCAGCTCATTTATCACACAGGTAAGAACATGCTGCCCATCCAAAGGAAGAGATAACTTGGGGGCAGAAGAATGGGAAGAAATGTTCTGGCTCCTCCCACTCTCCAGACCACTTCCATCAACCCCTCTCCCTTGGAGCAGCCAGTGGACAAAGCTGGAGAAACATATAGGGGTCAGGTTTCACTTGGCCTCTCATCTGTCTTCTGTAACACTCTTCTCCGAGAAAACAGAAGGAAGAAAGCAAGGGATCTAAGAGCAAGCCAGTCCACACAGGCAACCTACCTGCACATGCCGTGGAGCACTGAGAAGGGAGTTTTGGAACAAAGCAGAAGACAGAAGCTGGAAGTACACATTTATTAGCCCTATAAACTGAGAATGGCACAAATCACGGAAGGGTCCAGCTAGGATTTTCTAGAATGTTGAGCTACTTTCTCTGAGAATAGAGTTGGATTTTGGCTTCTGATGATTATGTATAATGGAACTAGCTCTGTGCATACAATCTAGATTACAGCTTCCTTGGGAAACCGGGAATGGAGAAAGTTACATGTAAATAAAGAAAATATCAAAAATAAATAAATAAATAAATAAATAAATAAATAAATAAATAAATGTTTTTAAATGATATGATGTACATACATACACGCTCATACAGTACTCTTGGAGTCCAGAAGATGGCGCCAGATCTCCTTAAGCTGGAGTTACATATGCAATGAGATCTGAATTCCAGTCCTCTGGAAGAAAGCAGCTCGTGCTTCTAACTACTGAGCCATCTCCCCAGCTTCTTACATCATGGGTTGTCACGTGTCAGTAAATGGGGGGGGGGGTGCCACAAAAAATTAACACTAGTAAAAGGTTTCTGAATGCTCAATGGCCAAAAATTCAAAATTAAATGAGTAAGAAAGCCAAGACATTAGCCTCTATCCCAAGTTGCCTTGCCCACTCACTTCACTGCAGCTTTGGTTCCAAACACACCTCATGGGCCTCTGCACTGTTCAGTCTGTCCCTAGACACAGCGTCAGCAAATGCTGTCCACATCCCCTTGGTTCCGATGGGAGACTACTGCAGTGTTCTTACTGCAAACATGGTTGTCTGCTCTCACAGACACATGATAGTTTAATTATAGAAAAAAAAAAAACAACACTTAATAATGCATTACCTCCATTCTTCGAAGGCAAGCATTGGATTAGTCTATCTTTGTTGTAATATGTTAAAATATTAGATTTTTAAAAATACTGCTTGGGTTGATTTGAGTTTCATAAACATGGTTAAGGTGATGAGAGCTACTTGCAGGGGACCTCACATAGTTGGGAGACCACTGCTTCAAAGAATAGGCAGAAGAGTGAAGGAAGGTGACTCCTAGCATCAACCTTGGCCCTTCACATTCAAGAGCATACACACCTGTACCCACGCACATGCAAAATATGCGTAGATGTAGCCGGGTGATGGTGGCGCACGCCTTTAATCCCAGCACTTGGGAGGCAGAGGCAGGCGGATTTCTGAGTTCGAGGCCAGCCTGGTCTACAGAGTGAGTTCCAGGACAGCCAGAGCTATACAGAGGAAACCCTCACTCAAATAAAAAAACAAAAAAACAAAAACAAAAACAAACAAAATTTGTGTAGATGCTCACATGCACACCACACATATGCATGAAAAAAGCAGAAAGGGAAAAAATAAAATCAAATATCAGCCAAACACTGAAGACACTCTATGTCCTACAGTATCAAATATTCAGTCAGGATTTAGTTCTTCACATAAACATAAATAGCACATCAGCTTATTGGTATGCAACTTTCTCTCATCCTTAATAAACAGTGAAATTGCATTTATACCAAGGGAATGTTTGAAATGAACTCATTATTTATTATCAGTAAATGACTAACTTACTTACTTTGTAGACTCATACAGCCAGGGCTTATCAAAACTTCTCGGAGAAAGGGTATAATGGATAGAAAAGTTTAGGAAGCCCTGCTCTTGGGGACATGGTTGGTTCTCACTCATTTCAGAGCCAAACAAGCTGTGTTCTCTTGTCATCTGCCTTCCGCAGCTGGGAAGCCCAGGGAGCTGCACATCTAACCCGTCCCCTCTGTCACTTTTCCAATAATGGTGTGTACGGAAAAGAAAATGGGTCTAGAGTAAAGTATATTTCAGTGATGTGAACAGACGGGCCAACTGTCAATTTTAGATGCTCAGGCAGGAGGAGTACAGCTCACCTCGGGATGGGCTGTATAGAGTACAAAACGTCTACCCTGTCAGAATGAGCTGGTGTCCAAAAACATCAAGATTGTTTTCCAAAGTGAGTCATGACAACATTAAATCTTCACTAAAAACAGTAAAGCTACCCTAAAAACACAAGCGTCCTCAAGCCTGGGGGCTTTCTGTTTTGTTTACAGTATCCCACAATAAGGGATACATTTATACCATAATGCATGAAAGTAAAGCAGGCGTGAGGAAGGGGCACAGTTGGTGAAGTGCTTGCCTCACAGTGTGAGGCCCTGAGTGTGGATCCCAAGAGCCACATGTGAAGCTGGCTGCAGTATATAATATCTTAATACTGGTCCTGGGCAGCATGGGGGTGTGGGGGGGTGGGAAACACGACACAGACGGAACAAGACAGATCCTGGGGGCTTCCTTCCTAGCCAGTCAGGCTAGCCAATTAGTGAGCTCCAAGTTCAGTGAGAGACAATGTCTGAAAAATTAAAGAGTTGAGGAAGACACCTGATGTTGACTTCTGGCCTCTACACACATACGTGCAACCATGAGCACCCACACAGTTATACCTGAGCATGGACACACACAAAAGAAAAAGAAGCTAAGTATGTATCCTTAACATACGATTAACCCTGAAATTTCCTATTCTGTGTGGCTCCATTCCAGTAGCTCACTTGATAGAGTGCTCACCTAACATACATAAAAACCTGGGTTTGACCCCCAGCATCACATACAATTGGGGGGGTGCACACCTGTAATATCAGCGCTGGGGAGGTGAGGGCAAGAGAATTGGACATTCGAGGAAATCTTAAACTGCAAGGCAAGTTCCCAGCTAGTTATTATTTTTTAATTAATTGTAACTGAATAAATCCCATGTGAGTGGAAAATTCCAACTCATTAGTTTTTTTTCTTAATGTGTTTAGAAGGATGTCAGCCTCATTCAGTGACGTCAGAGGAAGTTGGGCAGCCATACAGAACTGAAAAGGAAATGATTGCTCTCTAGGAGCTTAACATAAATGTGAAGGCCAACCTTGGCTGAGTTCATTTAGTTTTACCACCAGAACACACCTTCAAACTGATTCTTTATGACCGAGTGTCAGTGGGGACATTTGAGCAGCCGCGGAGGAGTCCCTCCAACGTGGCCTCGTTTCTGGCTGAGTCATTACACACCCTGACAGCTCTATTTACAGCCCTCAGGAGAGTGTTGCTGAGTTTTCTATTTTGAGCTAAGAAGGATGTGTCTTTGCATTCTGGGGCCATTTCTGAGCCATCTAATCACCAATGGCTTTGGTGCAATAGGTAGGCAGGCACTTAGTGAAGTCACATTATAAAATGAATTGCTCAAATATTTAATCAGCTGTGCAGTGAATCCAGCCGCACGGTTCCTTCTGTACAGAGTTCTAGCCACATGGCTGGAGTAGCTGTGGATTACAGATCTCCTGCCGAATGTAAAAAGGCTGGATTTGGGAGGTATTTCCAGAAACAGGTCCCTCAGGGTAGAAAGATCAGCATTGAGGAATCTTGTCATGCCTGTCCCTAACAGCTGGCTGGGATCCAGGGACTTTTCCTCAGTTTCATTCATTCTGAGGAAAGAGCAACACTCTACACCAAACGTGTTAAAAGTTTTCATAAAGATTAAAGTAACTATCCAGCTGACATTGGAGATGGCGCCACAGGTACAGGTATTTGTCATGCAAGCCTCACCTGAGATGTATCCTGGGAACCCACAGTAGAGGGAGAGAACCAACTTACAAAGTTGTCGTCTGGTTTCCATACATAAAGCCATCCACACACATCCTTAGCTGAGCGTTCCTGGCAGTGGAGGGTGGCTGGGGTGAGGGAGAATCAGTTTTCTTCAGAGCTGGGCCCCTGATTTGTTGCTCATGCTTCAGTGGGTGGGCCTATCCCCAGGTACATGCGGACTAGACTAACTGGACTCAATGGTTTAATAAAAGGAGAAAAGGAGAAGGCGGAGGAGGAAAGAAGACATAAAGATGGGAGTGCAACTTCGTTGTGGGTAGAATATGAATGAAGTGGATGGGAGAAAGGGAATTCTCAAAGGATAAATTTAAAACATACATATATTAAAGATTTATTTATTTATTTATTTGATGTATATGAGTATATTGTAGCTGTCTTTAGACACATCAGAAGAGGGCAACAGATCCCATTATAGATGGTTGTGAGCCACCATGTGATTGCTGGACCTCTAGAAGAGCAATCAGTGCTCTTAACCACTGAGCCATCTCTCCAGCCCTAAAATATATTTTTAGAGAAGTGTCTCAAAACTGGGACCAAGAAAGACACTTATTTTAGATGCAAAGTTTAAGGGAGCACAAAAACCAGGCAGCAACAGAAATAATTAATGTTTAGAAATAATACGTGTCTGTAATATGGAAATGGAATTGGCAAATGACATCCTGCAGGCTCAATGTCTGCTTCATAGCTCTTCTTCTTTTCATCCTCCTCCTCCTCCTCTTCCTCCTCTTCTTCCTTCCCCTCCACCTCTTCTTCCTCTTCTCCCTACTCCTCATCCTCTCTCCTTCTTCTTCTTCTGATACAGGATTTTATCAGGCCTTGAACTCACTACATGGTTGAAAATTACACCATGAACTTACAGTATTTTTGCCTCTACTTCTCCAATGCAGGAATTACACAAGTGCATTACCATGCACATTTAATGACATGCTAGGCTTTGAACCTAGGACTTTGTACATTAGAGGTGGACACTCTATCACCTGAACTGCATATCCACTTACTTCTTGTTGTTTTTGTTTGTTTGTTTGGTTGGTTGGTTGGTTGGTTGGTTTTGTTTGAGATAGGGTCTCACTATGCAGCCCTGGCTGGTCTGGAAATTGCTATATAGAACAGGCTCACAGAGATCCACACCTCAGCCCCCAGCCCTCAAGTGCTAGGATTAAAGGTGTGAACAACAATTCCAGCTCCCAGCCCTATTTTTAATAACTTTTGTTACAATGGCTCGGATTCCTCCCTTGGAAAGCACACCTTGCCCCATCACTGCCTACAAACTTTTGATGTCTCAGAAGAAAACTCCTAAGTCCTAAGACTTTGAAGCCTCAGATTATGAAGCATTCTTCTCTTATGAGTCATATCTAGCTGACTTCTTGATCCTCTGAGGTATGGAGGGCAAAGGATGCCTACTTCTTCACCAACAACCAAAAGTTTCCACTGTATTAACAACACAGCTCTCAACAGACAAAGGATCTAGAAGAAGCAGGAATGGAGTGAGTCCTTGCACTCAGGCTAAGCCTGATGTTTCTAGCCCCACACTCAAGCTCCAGTGCAAACTGTAGCAGGATTCAGCCGTCAGCCAGGGAGGGTGAGTGAATTCTATGTAAGACAAGTGGATGAAGAGGCAGCCAGCTTCCCTACTCAATATGTTGCCAGCCTGCGGGAGGCCTTTCTGTCCTGGGCAGGCGTGGTGTGACTTCTGGTACTGAGCTAGGATTACCCGCTCTGGCAGCTCATACAAAGCAACCCATCCATGTCAGGAGCTTGGACCCAGCATTTGTGCCAGGCAGTAGTAAAGGGAAGACATCTTTCCCAGCTCATGGACAGATGTCTCATGAAAAGGCTAGAGATAAGCAGTAACACTGATTTGTCAGTCATAGGTTATCCAAACATATCATTCAACTAGGAACTCATTTCTACTTCCTTCAAGGAAGTGCATCCCTGGATCTGCCCATCAAGACTATCACAAGACCACAAAAGGTGTTCACAAGGAAGTCTAGGGGATGTGGTCCAATATCTTAAGGGTTAAAATTGGAACACAAACTGCTTACTCATGCCTTATTAGGTGTGTGCATATGTGTAGAGGCAGGAGGACAGCTCCAGGTGTCACTCTCAGAAACACTGACACCTCCTTTGAGACAGGGTCTCTCATTGGCCTGGATCTGTCCAAGTAGGCTGGACTGGCTGCCTAGCAAACCCCAGGGATCAGGCCAGCCTCCCCAAAGTTGGGATACAAGTATGAGGCATCACACCAGACATTTCCACGTTGAGTTCTGGGATCTATTGTAGGTCCTTGGGCTTCCAAGACAAGCAGTTTACTGAAAGCAATCTCCTAAGCCCAGATATGTTAATTTTTTTAATGTTAAAATTATTTTTATGAAATTGGAATCGAGATTTTGTATGTACTTTGAAACATCCTTGTAGAAGGTTTTTGATAGCCTCTGATCCTCTGGAGTCTTAGCCTAGCATACAGGGGAAAACAGGACACATAAATACAAGGTGTGTGTGTGTGTGTGTGTGTGTGTGTGTGTGTGTGTGTGTTGTATGTGTAGATATACATAGGTATACATGTATGGGTTGTATACATGACAAGCACTTGTATGTGAGTGTTTTAACTGCTGTGTATGCGTGGAGACCAGGGACTGTTATCAAGTACACCTCCTCTAGAGCTTTCCATATTCATTTTTGAGACAGGGTCTCTTACTGAATCCGGAGTACCTGTCTCCACCCCCTCAGCACTGGGATTACAAAAATTCCTCACCACACAAAGATTTTACATGCATCCTGGGCAGCTGAACTTGGCTCCTCATGCTTGCATAGTAAGTATTTGTTCACTGAGTTATCCCTCCAGCTCCTAACACAGGCTCTGGACCCATTAGTAACACAATTACAATGGGAACTTCAGCCCTCAGCTCCCTGCTCAGGACTCAGCTGCTGCCTCCCTAAGCACCCAGAGGTTGGGAGCCTTACAGGCAGGACAGCAGCAGACACACAGGTTCAGGTGCGAATCCTTTCTCTACACATACAGAGAAGTCCCAGGATGAGTGGTGACCTTTGAGCCAACCTGTGCTAGAGAGCTTGGAAAAAAAAAAACCAATGGTTTGGTTTGTTGGATTTGGTTGTTTAAGAAAACACAGAGCTGAGGTAATGGGTGATACAGAGGTGGAGAGGCAGCGGGTCTGTATTGTAAAAACCTATCTACAAACCACGGGGAGGGAAAGACACCTGCACAAACTAAAATAAAAGGTGTTAGACTTTGGGGCTGATCCGAATCTGAGCCAACAGAATGGCTGAGCCTAGGAGCAGCCTCTCCATCTGCCAGGCAGTTGCCATAGCTATTCTAAGCACTGGCCAGCAGCCAGCAGCCAGTACCTATTGATTTCAGCAATACAATTACATGTTCCAAAGCTCATCTGTTTGGGGCTATAAATGACAGAAAAGAAAAAGCTATTACGGAATGTTAGACGTATCCCTGTTTGGAATGATGTCTTCTGCATCAAGGCTTGTTTGGCGCTCTCAGATGATTCATTTAGGGCAGCAGAATTTCTGAGTCACGGGCAGAATGGTTTGCTCACATTTCTCTCATCAACACCGTGTGTTCGTGCCTGCAAGTGCCAGGCGCCATTCACACTTCCCTCTGCCCACGTTAAAATGAGTGTCGCCGATGGGCTGTGTTTGTGCCCTGCTGCCCAGGAACGAGGTAAACAAAAGAATAAAACAGAAGACATCTTCAGTGTTGGGAAAGCCCTGCTTTTAAAGAGTGATCCCACAGTTTCTAGCTAGGAAACAAAGGAACAATTATGGAGATTGAGTTGTTTTACTGGGGCTATAATCATTTTCCAAAATTCTTTGTCTGGAAGTTCTTCCTGGTCATTCTCATTGGGGGCCATTACTATAGAATTAGTAATGGGAGGGCATGCTGTCCTTTCTCATGTTACTTTGTGGAAAGCACCTTTCTTCTTTTCCTTTTTAGTGAAGACAGGTACAGTTGTTCCAGAGAAGGGTGAGCTGTAAGAGGGCTGAGAAGTTCTTCTCCTCTGTGGGACTGGCATTGAAAGCCAGAGCGTCTATCCCTAGTCGTCCGAGAAGCTGCCACTGCCCCTGCTAGCAGTAGCTAGCAAAGAGTTGGCACAGCCCTGAAGGTCCTCTCCTACGCTCCCTTCCAATGTGGCTCTGTCTAGCTGCATGTGCTGCCTTGAGTCAGCTCTGAGCAACCAGAAGTTGGGGCACAAGAACTCAGGGAATCAAGATATAGAGCTCTTTTTGTTACCATACCCTCAGGCTCCTTCTCTAGACAGATGTCAGCAAGAGAAGGAGAGATGATAGCTATTTAGCCTGAGTTACACAGTGAGTGGGAGGGACAAATGTCATCTGGAAGACTGTGTAACAATGATTGACATTAATGGTCACCATTGTGGCCAAAGGCGGTCTACCAATAGCACTAGCCAGTAAATTACATCCATGCTTCAACGCAACCCTCAGTTTTCCATGTGATACTTAGGGTCACAGAGGTGTTGGTGCCCCTCAAGGGAGCCTATAGCTGTGCCCTACACTAGGTCTCTGAACACTATCAGAAACCCATCAGCTTCTCTACTGATCTTTCAGTTTCTTTCTGATAAACTCTCTGAGCTCTATATATCTAGAAGGGTGATTTTGTGTCTTAATGAACAAAGAGTCTTCACTCTATGCTATTCCATGAGAGAAAAACTTAAAGCTTGTAGAAGATTGGAAGGGAGTCTCTGTGGTCCAGGCGGCACACATGGAGTGGGGGAACCCCTAAGGGTACATCTCAACTTCAGATTTTCATTTATTTGAAAAGATTGTTTCCATGGAAAGGGATGTGGGTTTTTGCAAAGCATTTCTAAATACACAAGGTATGGATGTTTAAGTGGATTGAAGTCAAAGCAGGTCACAGGCTGACTGCAGAGCAATGGATGTGAGGGTGCTCTGAGAAGAAAGGAAGGGGTGTGGGGATGACAGGAACTTTGGTTAGAGTTTGAAGAGATGTTTGTATGTGATCAGGAAAGATAAATGAATCCCACTTGAACTGAAGTTCCCGGAACTCAGGTGGCTTTCTTGAGGGGCAGGAGGCATTAGACTGAGTGACTACATTCCTAGTGACTGTATTCTGCATCTTTAACTAGGTGTTTGGCTGAAATAATGGCCCTGAAAAAACAACTCTAGTGAACACGACCTGCCTGCCAGGTGTGGAACTGGTGACCATGGCAGCCTCTGTCCTGTCAAGACTTGCTAAGGGATTGTTTGGCTCTGGTTCTGATTAGAAATGGGATACCATTGGCCAGATGTAGTGATGCATACCTTTAAAACTAGCCTAGCACTCTGGAGGCAGAGGCAGAGGATCTCTTTGGGTTTGAATCAAGCCTGGTCCACACTGAGAGTGAACTCCAGGGCAGCCAAGGATACATAGTGAGGCCCTGTATCAAAAAAGAAGTAAAAGAAAAAGGAGGAGGAGGAGGAGGAGGAGGAGGAAGAGGAAGAGGAGGAGGAGGAGGAAGAGGAAGAGGAGGAGGAGGAGAAAGAGGAGGAGAAGCAGGAAGAGGAGAAGGAGGAGAGGAGGAAGAGGAAGAGGAGGAGGAGGAAGAGAAGGAGGAGGAAGAGGAGGAGGAGGAAGAGGAAGAGGAGGAGGAGGAAGAGGAGGAGGAGGAAGAGGAAGAGGAGGAGGAGGAAGAGGAGGAGAAAGAGGAGGAGAGGGAGGAGGAGAAATTTTATCTGCCCTTGCTAGCCATTAACAGTAAAGGAAATAAAAAAGAAAAGGAGAGAGAGGGAGAAGGAGGAAGAGGGGGAAGGAGGAGGAGGAGGGGAAGGAGGAGGAGGAGAGGAGGAGGAGAAGAAAGAGAGGAGGAAGAGGAGGAAGAAGGAGGAGGGGGAGAAGAAGGATGAAGAAGAAGAAGAAGAAGAAGAAGAAGAAGAAGAAGAAGAAGAAGAAGAAGAAGAA
>NW_022196906.1:62356802-62380169 GCF_008632895.1 Mastomys coucha | reverse complement strand
GGAGGAGGAGGAGGAGGAGGAGGAAGAGGAGGAAGAAGAGGAAGAGGAAGAGGAGGAGGAGGAGGAGGAGGAGGAGGAGGAGGAGGAAACAGTAAAGCAAGAAAAGAGCCCCATAATTTGAGGACATACTTCGTGGTTGTCAGCTCACAGACCCTTCCTACAGCATGAATCACTATTATTGTCTGGTTCAGAACACGGGCTCATCAGCTAAATAGCCTGCCTCAGGACGCAGTGTGGTAACAGCAGGGCCAGGAGCCAGGGCTCCCATGACTAGTCACTGTTTCCATTGTCAGAGATTACTTGACTGGCACACAGTAATTAACAGTCAACTCCCTCACACCTCATCCTTTCCATCACTATCACCCCTACACCCCCAGACAGATCAAGGCCCTGCTGTCATTTGGTCAACAGGGACCATTGCTGTGGATGGCTACCCCACTCTGGCCCTGTAGTCCCACTCTACCTTGCCTTCCATGCACTCAGTCCATAAAGCTGACCCAGTCTGCTCCCATGACCTTCTATCCCCACCCATCTTAACTCTGGTTCTATAACTACTGTATCCCCACTCTCTGCTCCATGGCTCACACCATGTATGACCTCTTCTGGTCCCTTGTACTGGCTGGTTTTGTGTGTCAACTTGACACAAACTGGAGTTATCACAGATAAAGGAACTCCAGCTTAGCTCAGGGGGTAAATTCAGGGGATAAATGTTCAGAATTCAGGGGATAAATGTTCAGGACTGCAGAGGGGCCTTCTGCAGGATACTTAGCTGTGCTCCAAAGACAAAGGCCTCCTCTATGTTCCCCATGGTGGTTCTTGAGGAGAGAGGCAGTCCATGTTTATCCATACTGTTTATTGACTGTTTATAGTGGAAAGTAGGTGCATACAACTTCTTCATAGTGGACCAGAGATTAAATGCCTTTTGCAGGAAGGAATGTCCAAGAAGGGAAGTTTATTGGCTAAACCCTCAGGGCCCATCTAGATATCTCATTAGCACGGAGGACTCTGGTCTGTGCTATGTGAATGCTAGACACGTTCTTTATGTGTGGAGCTGTGGTCACTTGTTCCAAGCCAGGAATCTGGTCGGGAGAAGGGAAACTCATGCCGTCCTCAGGTGGGTACCAGGGTATTGGAATGTACTCAACCCTCATAGTCCACTGCCCCACAACTGTAGCTTTCTGTAGTCTTCCTTAGACCTCTGAGAACATCTCTCATTTGTCTAGAAGGCCAAGCATTCCCAAGACCTTCATTAGTCCTCTCAAGATGCCCAGACCCTGGCTCATCCTAATGCCTGGCACTATAAATCCCTCCCATGTATCAGTTTCTTACAATTTACATTGTTCCAAACAGGGCCCCCCAGCACTTCCTTTCTCAAAAAAACTGAGGGGAGATATCATTTCCCCAGACCCTGTGCTCCTGTTACTTCATATCATTACCTCTTTACAGATTAGTGGATGTGAATACAATCATTTCTGAGAATGAACTCAGGTTTCTGGTGGTTAGGACACACTGTTGGCTCTCACAGAGCTGCTTGCCAATCAAAATCCTAGGTCTCAGGAACCTGAGTCACTTGCAGGACTCATGCCTCTCTTCTCCTCCACTCCATAGTTTGTATTTAAAGCCTAAATGGACCTTTCACACTTTGCTTGTCAGTGACCTGGTTGGGATCAGGGCTGTATTTGTTACTCTTCTCATTGCTGTGTCAAAATAAGGAAGGAAGGGTTTGTTTTGGCTCCCAGTTGGAGGTCACTGTGGTGGCAGAATCCTGGCTATGGGAGCAGAAGGCCCCGGTCACATGGCATCTGCAGTCAGGAAGCAGACAGGTGGATGCTGCTGCTCAGCTCACTTTCTCCTTCATGTTCAGGCCAGGACCTCAGCCCGTGGAATGACTCTGCCTACAGTTATGGAGGGTCTTCCCACTTCAGTTAACCTAATGTAGAAAAGCCCTCACAGATCCGCTCAGAGGGTTATCTCCTAACTGATATTAACCACTGCAAGAGGCCCATGCCACTATCTTGAAATTATTTTGTGCACAAATTCTACCATCAAACACATCAGCATAATCTATTTGTGCTGAAATGTTAACATCAAACTCACTATTGTGCATCTTCACATAAGCATCAAATTCTGTACACCTAGAGGGGGCTGAGCAGATGGCTCAGTGGGCAACGAGCTTGTCAGAAAGTACTGAGGACACGAGTTCAGATTCCCCAGAACTCAGGTAAAAGTTAGGGTGGCGTGGCAACTCATCTGTAATCTCCACACTTGGGAAGCAGAGACAGGGGAGTCTGGGGATACTATGGCTTTGCTGGATTCTGATGAGTCCAGGGTTCTGTGAGAGACTAAGCCTCAGGAAATAAAGTGAGAGAGGTTAAGAAAGACTTTTGACATCAAATTTGGTCCTTCACATGAATGTGAGTGTGCTCACACACACATACACTCTCACATACTGTGCATCTGCACACATGTATATGCACTTCTGAAACACACACACATATACACACACACATACACAGACACGCACTACCCATAATGTGTGTCCAAGTCATTGATACAAACACTGAACATGACCATTCAAGACCAAAGCTCTACAGTGTGTCTTGAGAGATCTTCTAGTCTTTTCTCCATTTATGTTTACGATCTGTCTTTCTAAAAATTCTGTACTAAACCAAATGCCCCATATTACCAGCATTTCCCTACCTTTCCCCGGATTACCAGGAGAGACTATTGAAAACCTTAAAAAGCATAAGCCCCAGATTCCTGAGCTGTACAGAAGACTCCTCCTGACTGTAGCTTGCAATAGCACCATTTATTTATATTTTTGTGCCTACATGAATGTATGCCACCCATGTGCAGGTGCAAAAGGAGGCCAGAAGGCCAGATCCCCTGGAGTTGGAGCTGCAGGAGGTTATGCACAGCTCAACACAAGGCAAGGGACTGAACTTGGGTCCTCTGCAAGAGCAGCAAGCACTTAAGATTTATTTATTTATTATATATAAGTACACTGTAGCTGTCTTCAGACACTCCAGAAGAGAGTGTGAGCCACCATGTGGTTGCTGGGATTTGAACTCAGAGCCTTCAGAAGAGTAATCGGTGCTCTTAACCACTGAGCCATCTCTCTAGCCCCACAGCAAGCACTCTTAATCACCCCCTAATGGTGCTACTTAAACAGGCATTAAATGGGGGCTGGAGAGATGGCTCAGCAATGAAGAACACTGGTTCTCAGAGGATCTGCATTCAATTCCCAGTGGGCTCATGGTGGCTTGCAATCATCTGTAACTTCAGTTTTGGGGATCTAATGCCATCTTCTAGCTTCTGTAGGCACAGGCACAGGCACACACACACACACACACACACACACATATGCATGCACGCACACATGGTGCATAGACATACATACACGCAGGCAAATACTCATACTCATTTTTTAAAAGTAGATAGAAGAAAGTTAGGCATGATTGAATGTGCCCAGTGGAAACTTCATAGAGTCTTCTTTTAACAAGTATAGAGCTTCTAGATTCTACCTTTTTTTTTCTTTTTTTTTTTTTTTTTTTTTTTTTTTTTTTTTTTTTTGGACAGGGAAAGTGTGGTGGTTAGTGATGTCAACTTGACAAAATCTTGGATTTCCTGGGAGATAGGCCTCTGATCATGCCTGTAGGGGCCTTATCTACACTACATTAATTGATGTGGGAAGACCTATCTTTTTTTTTTATTTATTAGACATTTTCTTTATTTACATTTCGAATGTTCTCCCCTTGCATGGTTACCCCTCCGAAAACCCCCCTATTCCCTCCCCTCTCCCTCGGCTCACCAACCCACCCTCTCCTGCTTCCTGGCCCTGGCATTCCCCTACACTGGGGCATAGAGCCTTCACAGGACCAAGGGCCTCTCCTCCCATTGATGTCCAACTAGTCCATTGTCTGCTACATATGCAGCTGGATCCACCTGTCTTTGGTTGATGGTCTAGTCCCTGGGAGCTCTGGGGGTACTGGTTAGTTCATATTGTTGTTCCTCCTATGGACCCCTTCAGTTCCTTAGGTCCTTTCTCTAGCTCCTTCATTGGGGACCCTGTGCTCAGTCCAATGGATGGCTGTGAGCATCCACTTCTGTATTTATCAGGCACTGGTAGAGCCTCTCAGGAGACAGCTGTATCAGGCTCCTGTCAGCAAGTACTTGTCATCTGCAATAGTGTCTGAGTTTGGTGACTGTATATGGGATAGATCCCCACGTGGGACAGTCTCTGGATTGTCATTCCTTCAGTCTCTGCTCTACACTTCGTCTCTGTAACTCCTTTCATGGGGGGGGGGGGGACCCATTTTAATTTTGGGCACGACCTGGGCTGTGTCAGTTGAGAAGTTATGACGAACACTAGCATATGTGCATTCACCCGTCTCGGTCGCTGGCTGTGGGTGTGCAGGTGCTGTGAGCTCCTGTTGCTGTGGTTCCCCTGAGCAGTGGACTGAGGCTTGGAAAATAAATTAAGTAAGTCCTTTCCTCCAGAAGTTGCTTTGTCTGGATATTTCATCGTAGGACAGGAAAAGAACCTGAGACACACAGGTGTCTCCCTCCCATTCTCTTCCTCTGGCTTAGCCTTCAATTCCCACCTGTCTTTGGTTGATGGTTTAGTCCCTGGGAGCTCTGGGGGTACTGGTTTCTCCCTGTTTCTCATTCTGCAGATTATTAACCTTGAAGGAATGGCAGAGTTTCAAAATGGCTGCGCTTTCCTGTTGTCACCTGTAAATACTACACACAGTCCACCCTGAGCTTTAGACTCAGGCCCTGTGCTTCTTTCAGCAAAGAAAATAGAAATGAGTCCCAGATCAGTGAGGAAGAAGTGGTTGCCCCTGTGGTTCTGTGTCTGGTTGGGACCTCCTGGGCTCCGCCCCCTGCTCCGCTCCGGCTCCGCCCCCTTCGTTAGCATATCCACTTTCATCCTTGCCCAGCTCATGCTTAGGCAGGTGTGTTGGTGAGACTTTATAGGTGAAACTTCTGTCATTAGGAGACTAGTTTGTTGTCTCACAGCAAACTCCCTGTCCTCTGGGTCTTACAATCTTTCTGGCCCCCTCTTCCACAGTGATCTTTGAGCCTTGGGTGCAGGAGTTGTGTTGTAAATGTACCCTTGGGACCGGGCTCCACAACTCTGCATTCTGACTGATTGTGGTTTTCTGTAATGGTCTCCATCTGTTGCAAAAAGTTTCCTTGATACAGATTGTATACATCGACACACATGCAAACACACACACACACACACACACACACACATACACACACACAGATATGTAACAACTGTTAATGGGAAAAAGCTCTGGAATTTAAAAAAAACAAGGAAGGGTATATGTGAGGGTCTAGAAAGAGAAAAAGGAGTGATGGATGTAATTATATTCAACAATCTCAACAATGAAAGAATTTTAAAATAAGTGCTTGCTATACCCAATAACCTATGTGAAAACGCCAGGCCTGGTGGCATATGCTTATAATCCCAGTGACAGACCCTGCCTCAAAAACAAAACAAACAAACAAAAACTCAACAACAACAAGCTTGTGGACACCTGAGGAATGATAACCAAGGTTAACCTCTGGCCTTTACATGCACATGAACACATGTATACCACACATGTATATCCCACACACCAATGAACACATATGTACATAAAAGAGAGAGAGGAAAAAAGCTATGCTTACTCTTTTTATGGTGAGATGCCTTCTGGTATGAACCAATTCATCCCAACCAGATCTGAGGCCTCTACCAGATGCACTTCCAAGAGAAGGCAGGGTACCCGTGACCTCGTCACTTCACACAGACGCCACCTCTTAAAGGTTCTGCCACCACCAAACCTCCACACTGGGATCAAGCTTTGAGCAACTGAATATTTCAGGAACAAGCCACACATAATACCTAGCAAAAGGTCCCTGTGCTTGAAACATATGGGAAAAGAGAAGCGCTCACTAAGTGTGACCCTCCTACAGCTGAGGGTTGATTCTTCAGGCCCCGCCTTGCCACAGATAGCCACGCCTCTCTGGCCACCTCCTGCTAATTGCCACGCCTCTCTCCAAGTTCCTGTTACGCCAGAAGTCCCGCCTCCAGAGACTAAAGATGAAGCTGCTGATTGGGCCAAGTTGCTAACGAACTTGGGGGAGGGGTTTTGCTTTACCTATCTACCTGTTTGCTTGTAATAAAAAGAATTCAATGAATGATGTCGGACTGAAAGCACACCATGTGTTGGTCTAGTTTTTTTCAAACCCTTCCCGCATTTCCGGTACTCCAAATTATTCGGGCCTTGACCCCCATTCCAGAAAACCCATTCGTATGAGTGGCTGCTGGCAGCTACAACTAAGGAAAGACACAGAGGAACAGGAGCCAATCTCTGATGAGCCTCAGCCATCCCAGCAGGGAGCCTGGACTTTCTCAAGAATTCAGCTTGTGAGCAAGATAGTGTGTGTCATGAACTGGCTCTTTCTTTCAGAAGACAAAGCAGGGAACTTTTGAAGCCTGGGCTCTCTGGGAGTCCCCTGTTCAGTTAGGCTTTATGTCTCTCTTTGCATGCTTCACTAAGACCCTTTTGACTGGGCCAGGTCCCCAAACTGGAATACATTTAGCTCTAAGAAGCCAGGGAACACTCTTTCTGGCAATTGACAATACCTTCCTAACCTTCAGTCAGCCCAAACGAGCTCTGTGTCAGACAGGGTACCCATGTGACACCTGATCCTCATGATAACTTTCTTGGGAGTGGACTGTTAACATTCCCACTGGGCAGATGGAGAAAATGAGGCTCAGGAAGGGACAAGACTCCCCTTAGGTTTACAGATGTAAGTGGTGCAGCCTGGAGGTGAGGCTGCTGAATTCCCAGGCATTCCAGAGATGATCCTGAACACATCCGCTCCATCACTTCCTATCGCTGTGGGAGCAGCAGAGGACCCTTGCAGTTTTCCCTCTGGGAATCAGCTGGAGCCATCTGGGTGCCCATGAAATACGGGAGTTGCTGCTTTAATGGCCACCCCTCATCAGTCAGGGAACCCTGTGCTGCTGTGGCCTCCTGCGGCACTGTAACCCCATCTGTCTCCTTACTCACTGCACCCGTGACTCAGAAACCTGTTTTCCTGATCATTTTCCTTTGCGCTCTCTTGTACAGGCTTTGGGTCTGATTTCCTGTTCCTGTGTTGCTCTCACTTTTCCCTGCACTGGTATTAGGTGGCTGAGTTTAGGGCAAAAGTAAATCTAGAAGTCCCTGCAGTTGGTCAAGTGGTTTTGCTAGTATGGTGCTTTCCTTTGGTAAGGCAACATAATAGCATATTCATACCATGAAGGGTGATGCAATACAATGGGAAGGAGAGTGAGAGTCGGGAGGCCAGCTTCCTCCTTCCTTCTGACAATTCAGCCTTGTGTTGGTGGTTGAGATACAATGCACATACTATAAACCCCCTCCGGAAAGGGTGCTGTCCAACAGCTTTTAGTATATTCACAGCGTTCTCCAACTGTAGCCTTATCTCATTCCAGAACATTTTAATCGCTCCCATAAAGCCATGCTGTCCCCATGTGCAGCCCCTCCCAGCGCCTTTTCCTGTATGCTGACACCATCTGGACTTGTTTGTTTCTCCTCACACCTCTCTCCTCACCCCCCAGTCACCCAGCTGTCACTAGCAGGTCACCAGAGATGAAGTGGCTAAGCCCAAGGCCAGAGTCACTGTTCTTCACTGACCGTGATGGTGCCGCAAGGTCTCACCCCTCTTACACTGGAGAAGCCCCACCCTCCTGTCTAATATTCCCATGGTGAACAGGTATCTGAGCTGTGAGGAGAGGACACAGAGTTCTAAGTGTGACCTTCCCCTCACAGCTGCCATGGTCTCCAGGACGATTCACTTAAGCAAATGGACTCTCTAGAAATCCAAAGTCAGACTGAATCATTAGGGCCATGGAAGTTGCCTTGTCAGGCCAGAAGCACCCTGTGATTTGGTTGGTCCCATGTTTACTGCTTTTGTGTGGCCTGTTGCAGGGATAAGCACTCCTTACCCCAGATTTTCAGGGATGAGACAGATTTCATATGTTGAGCCCCCAAAAGCATAGTGTAAAAGGCACCTCACATTCCCTCCTTCCCATGGAAGGACATTAGCCCTCTGGTTTCGTTGGTGATTGTTCTTTCAAAAATATCATATTATATTTGTGTGTGTGTGTGTATGTGCATGCGCACATGTGTATGTAGATATACATGCATGTGCATGCCACAGCAAAATGTGTGGAAGTCAGAGGCCAACTTGTGGGAACTGGTTCTCTCCTCCCACCATGTAGATCTCAGACCCAGGTCAGCAGGCTCTGTGCCAAGCGCCTTTACACACTGACCTTCCTCGTTGGGTCCCACTTAGGTCCCACTTAGTACTCTTCAGCCATTCATTTCTGTCTGTCCCTCCACTAGAACATGATGTGACAAAGGCAGAGAGGCGATCTAGGCTCATCACTGGAGCACCTCCAGGTCCTGTAACTGTGCCTTAAACAGTGAGCGGGTGCTGTAAAGACGGGTGCAGCATCAGTGAAGGAGGGAGGGTTCCTAGATAAAGTTGGCTGTCATTCTCCGGATTGCACCTTCAGCCCCGCCCGCAATTCCACCACCACTACCGCCCCACCCCCCGACCCCCAGCATGGCTCTCCTCCGGAGGCTGTGCTGACTTCACAGGGCCCAAGCGTGTTAGGCTCCTTTACAGTTGCTTCTCCTTTCAGCATGACTTCTACAGCAGCCGGAGGTGTCCTCAGCCTCAGACTGGGGTCCCATGGACCCACTAGAAATAGCTCAGTGTGGCAAAGTTCTCAGGGCAATGCCTTTTGTAATGACACGGAAGCACTGTTTGCCATAGGGAGAGGAGGCCCCGGCTGCTTCCTCTGAGTAGGACAGACCAAGCTCACAAGGTTTTGTTTAATCATACACTGCATATCCATCAGGGATCCTCTAAGAGTGTGTGTATGGGGGTTTGTATATGTATGAGAAAGAGAGAGAAAGATTGTAGTTGTGTTTGCGCAAGTACAGACTATGAACTTTACACGGTGAAGAAATCACCCAACGATACGTTTTTAGAATGTGCCCCACTGTTAAGCCACACACAGCTGGCTTCATACTTGGAAATGAGTTACCCAAACCAGGAGAGAAAGGCTTTGAATAGTGACACATGCTTTGCTGCTCTCTGTGCTCTGGGAGACTGTTTCTTAAAGAAATGTCACTAACTAAAGCCAAAGAGAAGGCTCAATGGTTAAGAGCTTCCAGAGAACACTGGTTCAATTTCCAGCACTCACATGGTAGCTCACAACCATCTATAGATAACTCAAGCTTTGGGGAATTTGACTTCCTCTTCTGGGCTTAAGGGTGCCAGGCATGCATGCAATACACTCATAGACACATGGAGGCAAAAAATTCATACACCATACACATAAGAAAAAAAATAAGTAAAAATTTAGGGAACAGAGATGGTTCAGCTATTAAAACCACTCCTTTCTCTTCCAGAAGACCTGGGTTTGGTTCCTAGCATCTACAGGGTGGCTCACAACTGCCTGTAACTCCAGTTCCTAGGGATTTGCTGCCCTCTTCTGGTCTCTGTGGGCACTGCATATATGTTGTGTATAAGCGTAATTCAGGCCAAACATTCATATACATTAAAATAAAACAGATCTTTTTTAAAGATTAATAAATACATTTACTTTGAAAAGCAAAAATGATTTCCCCAAGTTGCTTATTTAATACAAAGTGGTCAGCCCTAAAATCATGTACACATAAACACTGAACATACTTAGCGAGCTGTGCTTATTTATTAGTATATGTGTATATAATAATAATCAAAGAAAAAGAGACTATAAATTTGAGATGGAGTGAGAGGGTGCATGGGAGGGGCTGGAGATGGAAAAGGGAAAGCAAGAAGTGGTATGATTATATTCTGATGAATAAGAAATTAAGGGCTGTCCCACCATTCTCCAAAGGGTCTCTGAGCTGATCTCCTGCTCAGGGTATTTGTGGATCTCAGCCCACTCTCCATTAATCCACTGAGCCTGACGATGCTTCAGCTTTACGAACCTCTGTTGACAATTAGCCTCGCCCACCCCATGATACTATCAGCCACAGTCATGGGCACTTATAGCCACCACTGGGTAAAATGACATTTGCGTCCGCCAGACTTCCTTAAAATACCAAGAATGTTATAGAGAATCCTGAGCTCAGTCCTGAATTTCCTTTCAATAGCTCCTGATGGAGAATTAAGGCAATTTATAACAAGACTCATAATCAACTGGAACCTTTGTCTCTTAGCATCTGTAAATCACCAAGGTGATCCAAAGTCACAATGAGAAAGTGAGGGCTATGTATAAAACTGGGTCAGGATCTCTTAATGGTATTGATTCAGCAGAGAATCTAGGTCAGTAATATTTTGTTGTGACCTACATTGAGGCAGAGCCTTTCATTACACACGGAGCTTGGAGCAATGGTGATTTTTTTTTTTCTGGCTTCTACGTGAACATTTTTCCCCTCATCCCTGCCAAAGGACCGAAATGCACCTTTATAATTCAGTCTACCAACTTTAAGCATAACAGGTTGGATGACCCACTTGGCTCTGGATTTCACTGGCTGCAACTCACCCGAGCACAGCTGAGTAGGGTTAGTTCTTAGCCTTTCAAGATAGAATCTCTTTATGCTCCTCCTTTACCTAAACAGAGAACAATAGGGTGCATTTAGCACCTGAAGAATGAGGCTCAGCAAACTTGACCTGAGGGCTATGACGTCAAACGAGGTCAGGCATCAGTTTAGTCTCACAGGTGGTTTCCGCACAGGCTTGGGGTTTAGTCCTGAACCTCTTGGTCACCAGCCCTACAGATACACAAGGAAGTCTTCAAGTCCAGAAAGTATGTCAACCCTGCAGGCAAACTTGCAGGAATCATCTATGCTTGAAAAATATAAAGATGGCAAAGATTGCTTTGAACTAGCAGTCCTTCAGCAGCCGTGGTGCTGATGGGAGTGGGTGATGGAGGATGGAGTGAAGACTGACTCTCTTGGTAGAAATGCTTTCAAGGGTTCCTTTCAAGCTCCAAAATTCTGATTAGTTTGTTACCCACTCACACAGACTGCTCAGTCATCTGAAAGTTATAGCATGTCATAGCACATGGGCAGGACGTTCATGAGATTCTAGCACCATGCAAAGTCTGTTGTATCCATTGCCTCATTACCTCCTCAAAGCCACACTAGGGGGCTCATGCCATCACATTATACAGGAAGGCAAAGTTTAGGGAAGTTGGATAACTAGCAAGGTCAAAGAGCTTTAAGGGTGAAATCAGGACACAGAGCCTTGGAGTCTTGCAATGCTTTCTAGCATTGCATAAAAGTAGCTGGTGAGCTTTTTCTCACGGCTCAACAAAAAGATGAAGATAGTGTTGCAAAAAGGAAAGAGAAATACGCATATTCCGGGGACAGGAAACTGCTTATATCTTACTCTGATGAACAATGATTTGCAACCTTAAATAAGAGAGGGCAGTACAAATATTGACTTTTCCTGACTCACTGATAGTGTAGGCAAACTGTTTAAAAAGCATGCATCCTTGGGAAAATTACGATCTAGGTTCCTCCCACCTAAGCAGGGAGGAGAGTTAAGTTGAGGGTTAGGAAAGACCTGATCCTTCCCAACTTGCTTTTCTTCTGTGCTAATAAATTATTGGTCAGCAATTGTCCCCACCACCTGTCAGCCTCAGTCTACTCTCCTTGGAGCTGAGCACTCCAAGACTGGTTTCAAACTCATGATTCTCTTGCCTCCTCTTCTCTTGCTCAGCCCTCAAAGATGAGTCTCAAAGATGATAGATAGATAGATAGATAGATAGATAGATAGATAGATAGATAGACAGACAGACAATAGATAAATGATGGATGGATAGATGGATGGATAGATGAATAGATAGAAGGATAGATAGATGAATAGATGGATGGACAGACAGATGATAGACAGATAATAGATGAATAGATGGATGATGGATGGATAGAAAGATAATACATAGACAAACAGACAGACAGACAGATCACTGTTGGTCCCACAAGGCTCAGGGAACATCAAGGAAGAGTCAGCAGAAAAAACATAAGTACTAGAAGATGGGGAGAGGGGCTGTAAAATGCTGGTGTCTAGACATGACATGGGTATTTCACTTCTGAACTCAGCAGCTGTGGTTAACTGCACAAGATCAACCCAGCCAAAATTCCAGCATTGACTGAGGTGGGGGAGCTCACAAGACCTCACCCATAACTGAGGAGCTATTGGCATTTAATAGCTGATGGGAGAGGGAGAACCATTCTTCTCTGGGGCTGTGGCCAAGTGGTAGGTTGTCCATACACCAGTGGATGGCCCCAGACATGCACATATGAGCATCACTAGTTGGACTGAGTGAGTTGTTTGTTTGGCTTTTTAAAGAGAATAAGAGAACACAAAGTTGGAAGGGAGATATGTTGGAGTGGATTCAAGGCACATTGGAAGGGAGAAATGGGAGGTGGACACAGTTATATTTCCATTGTGTACATGTATAAAATACTCAACAAATAAAAAGTAAAATAAGAAACTACAAGAAGAGGGCAACCCCATTGATACCCAGATGGTGAGGAGTAGGCATTTAACTCAAAGAGAACGATGCTACATCTGTCCATTTTCCTGCATGTTTCTCTTTACATCACCCTCCAGCCATCCCTCTCCAGGTACGAGGCCCTGCACCCCACCCTTTAGCTTTACCTCTTATGGGAGGGGCACTTAATTATTTCCAATCAGTCATTACTAATAACTAATGAATTCTCCTCCTGAGAAACTGAGACAGTACAGAGAAGCAAATGGCTCCAGGGGTAACTGCTGATCTGGGTCCTGAGCGAGGTGAAGACAAACAGTAGGTGGAATGATAAAAGCAAAGTGTGGTCCATGATGGGGATGTGCTTACAATTATCTTCTTGCTCTTAAACTTCAAAAACAAGTTTTCTTTCCCCTTAGCGGATATAGCCATAATCTCTGTGATGGTTTGCATAGGCTTGGCCCAGGGAGTGGCACTATTAGAAGGTATGGTCCTGTTGGAGTAGGTGTGTCACTGTGGGCGTGGGCTTTAATACCCTCACTCTAGCTGCCCACAAAGCAGCCTTCTGATGAAGATGTGGAACTCTCAGTTCTGCCTGCACCATGCCTGCCTTGATGCTGCCATGCTCCCACCTTGATGATAATAGACTGAACCTCTAAACCTGCAAACCAGCCCAAATTAACTATTGGTCATGGTGTCTGTTCACAGCAGTAAAACCTTAACTAAGACAACCTCTCTCATCTTCAGAAACAAAACTGGCAAAATCCCCAGGCTTCCTTTAACCCTAGTTAACACTCATCTCCTACTATACATTCCTTCAAAGATTTTCTCTGAATACCCCAGTTTCTGAAGCTGTATTACAAACCACATTTGGCTTTTCCCTACATTGACGAGAAGTAAATGCAGGAAACATGCAGGAAAATGGACAGATGTAGCATCGTTCTCTTTGAGTTAAATGCCTACTCCTCACCATCTGGGTATCAATGGGGTTGCCCTCTTCTTGTAGTTTCTTATTTTACTTTTTCTCATTTTATGACAACTTGATGAGATGGAGAGTCATTTGGGAAGAGGAAAGCTCAGTTTAGAAAATGCCCCCACCAGATTGGTTCTAGATTGGTTTGTAGGCAAGTCTGCTGGAGCATTTCCTTGATTGGTGTGTGGGAGGGCCTGGCTCCACCATGGACAGTTCTGCCCATAGAGGGACTGGTACTCCTGGATGCTATAAGGAGGCAAGCTGAGCAAGCCACTTAGCAGCACGCCTCTGAGATTCTGCATCAGCTCCTGCCTCCAGGTTTCTGCCCCTTGAGTCTGCCCTGACTTCCCTCAGTGAGGGACTGTTATCTGGAAATGAAAGATGAACTAAACTCTTTCCTCCCTAGTTGGTTTTATTTTTTATCACAGTAGTAGAATGCAGTAGGGTTGGTTCTAGTGACAAAGAACAGACACTTGGGGCTGGAGAGGTGACCCAGTAATTACAAATGTGAGCGGCTCTTGCAGAGAACTCAAGTTCAGTTCCCAGCACTTACTTCAGGCTGCTAACAACCACCTGGAGCTCGAGCTCCTTGGGGGTCCAATACCCACTGACACCTGAAATCACATGCACATAGCTACATAGATACACACACACACACACACACACACACACACACTTATACATAATTAAAAAGAGTACATTTAGTCAAGGCAGTGGTGGCACATGCTTTTAATCTCAGCACTGAAGAGGCAGAGGCAGACAGATCTCTGTGAGTTCAAGACCAGCCTGATCTACAGAGTGAGTCCCAGGATAGTCAGGGCTACACAAAGAAACCCTGCCTTGAAAAAGAAACAAATAAACAAAGAAATAAACAAACAAATTTGAAAAAGTACTCATGTTTAAGATGAGAATTTTAAGAAATAAAGCAAATCAGTGAAGCATGGTGGTTCACACTTATAATCTTAGCGTTGGGGAGACTGATGTAAGAAGATTAAAGCCAACCTGAGCTGCATAACGAGTTACTGGGCATGTTGGGATACAGAGTGAGACCTTGTCTCAAACATGATAGATAGGTAGGTAGGCAGATAGATAGATAGATAGATAGATAGATAGATAGATAGATAGATAGATGAACAAACAAATAGACACGCAGGCAGGCAGATAGATATGCAAGTTTGCCTTCTGCTATCCCCATGCCCGCACTGTGTGAAGTGCGTAAGTGTGAAGATGGCAGAAGGCATGGGCACAAGTGTACCCGTTCTGCTGTGTGCTCAGCCAGCCAGACTGAAGGCCCTGAAGGGAAAGGGCAGGTCTTCCAGGCAGGGGCCATTAGCATTTGCATGCGGAGTTTCCAGCACTGGCAAAGTTCCAGGGCCACTTAGCACAGCTGGAAGGTAGAGCGAGGCTAAGTCAAGCTCTTCCTCTGTCTAGAGGTTATCTGGGTGTAACTGGTTCTTACCAGAAGTGCAGGGCAGGCTCACGTCTCTGCTTCATCCAGATCCATCAATCATTCTTAATGTCCTCTCTTACATCATCTTCTAACAGCCTAATAAAATTGTTTGTAATGTTAAGCCTAAGATCCGTCTCATTTGCTGCTCACTCTGTTGATCCTACAAAAGGAGTCTGATTATATGAGCTATTAATCCAATAAGTCCCCCAGATGGAACAGGAAGGCCCCAAATTTCTTCTCTGTGGTGACTGGTTGATAGAATTTAGCACGTACTATCTGTCCTTCTTCAGTTAAACTGTCATGTTTACCATAATCTTCACTGTACAAGGCTTGGCTTTATTATTGATTTATTACTTTGCAATGTAGTTTTGGTCCAATGTTAATTCTACACTATTTTACCTACTATACATTTTCATATTTGATAAACTAAGTGTCCCTTTTTTATTACTTCTTGATTCAAAATATTTTGGTAACACCTTTTTATCTTCCATATGAACTTTGTAGCTAGGTTTTTTTTTTAAATTAGAGAAACTTTTTTTTTTTTAGTTTTTTTGGAGAAACTTTTAAATTTGTTTATTTGTATTTAATGTGTATGACTATTTCCCTGCATGTATGTATGCGAATACATGTGTGCATGCATTGCCTGCAGAGGTCAAGAGAGTCTCTGTAACTGGAGTTGCAAGCAATTATGAGATATCATGTGATGCTGGGAACCAAATTCAGGTTCTCTGCAAGAGCAGCCTGCGCTATTGACCCTTTAAAATCAGCATAAAGGAAAACCAAATCCGTAAAAATGAGCTGGACTTTATGACATTCCGGTACTGGAAATGACTGAATAGCCATACCCTAACCCCCATCCCCACCCCCCAAAACCTCCCCATATATCTGTTAGACTCAGAATTTGTCGAGGTATTTTCACTGTAGACAAGAGACAAATGGCATACAAGCCATACAGCTACTTAAAGAAAGCACTTCAGTGGTGAGTCCTCTACTACATACTGAACGTGAGGTCCCTTCAACTTGATATTCCGACATTGAAAAGCCTGACCACAAGAATCTCTCTCTCTCTCTCTTACTGTCACTCGTGTGTGTGTGTGTGTGTGTGTGTGTAAGTCCTCATATTTTTGCAAGCACTTTACCATCTGAGCCATCTTCCCAGACTATGGAAAAAAATTTCAATGAAAAAAAAAAAGAGAGAGAGAGAGACAAAAGATAGAACAAGGAAAATTGGCAAGTAAGTAGTTACTACTCTTAGCACACACAGGGTCCTAAAAATAGAGTAATGACAATCAGAAATAAAAAATGGGTAAAGCATAATGATAAAAAGTGATTTAAAACTTTAAGTACTGGCTCCCCGAATACAACTATCTGCTGATAATACAGAGCCAAAGTCATCAATTAGTTGCCACGGTAGAACACCAGATGGAGATGTAGCTCAAGGGTAGAACCAACTGCCCAGCATCCAGGAAGTCGTGGCATCGTGGCACATACCTGTCCACATACTGGGGAGGTCAGGGACAGATCTGTAAGATAGAGCTCACATTGCCAAGGACATAAGGCCTCCATGGAAGGCATGTTTCTGCCTTGGTGCGGAGCATGACCAGGGAGACTCCCACAGCTCCTAGCTCCCCTCACCAGAGAGTTGAGCCTCTGGGAGTCAACGGCAGGCTGTAAAGTGGGTAGCGACAGCATCGGCTCAGGAATAGGGAAACCAGAAAAATAAAGAGCTGAAAGTCAGATAAGCATCAAAGCAAGCAGAAGAGCAAGGGTTTCTCTGCTGTTTAGATAATGCAGGTTATTTAATAAAATAAAGGGGAGCAAATTCCTTGTTATGGTATTCTCACACAAAACATAAGATTTCCACAAAATGATTGTTAATGTGAAGCAAGAAATGGCTGCATGATCATGCATGCCCTCTTCATCATTAGACTTTTGTCTACTTTACTAACCTTTAAAAAAAAAATCAACAAAATCCAGCCTTTTGGCATGTACGCTTGTGGTGACTTTAATTAGAACAGCCCCCATAGGCTCATATATTTTGAGCCTTGGTTCCCAGGGTTGGGGGTTGAACTGTTTGGAAAGGATTGAGAGGTGTGGCCCTGCTGGAGGAATTCAAGGCACAGTAATGCCACCCTAGCCGGCAGGCTTTGAGATTTCTGAAGGCCACACCATTTCCAGTTAGCTCTCCTTGCCTCCTGCTTGTGGATCATGAGGTAAGTTCTCAGCTGCTGCTCCAGTGCTGTGCTGGCCTGCCATGCTTCTCTCCATGGTGATCATGGACTCACCTTCTGAAGCTTTAACCCTTGCTAAACTCTTGCTGGTATAAGTTGCCATGGTCGTGGTGTCAGCAGTAAAAGGAATAACAAAGAGAACACACAATGCTGTATCTTGTTTTATGGTTCATGACCACCTTTCCTTGTTTCCTGCCCTCTACTGTTTTCTTTCTTCCTCTTTTCCGTCTTTCTCCTTCCTTCTTTTTTCCTTCCTTCCTTCTTTTCTTCCTTCCTTCTCTCCTTCTCTCCCTCCCTTCCTCCTTTTCTTCTTTTCTTCCTTTCTTTTCTGTTTTTTTGAGACAGGAATTCTCAGTATAACAGCCCCAGCTGTCTTAGAACTCACTCTGTAGACCGGGCTGGACTCTCGCACAGATCTGCCTGCCTCTGCCTCCTGAATGTTGGGATTAAAGGTGTGTACTACAACACCCAGCTACTATTTTCTTTTTTAAACAACTTCTTTGGGTGTCTAGTATTTCTTTGGCTCTAGTAACCACAATTCTGTGTCTTTCTCTGTCACCCTTCCCTACCCCCCTTCATCTCTGAATCTAAGGAACCCAGGGTCTCTCACAGAGCAAGCCAGGTCTCTCTGGGTTTCTTGAGCCCACAGTTGCTTTTGTTGACTTAAGTCATCTTTTTGAACCGAGAATGGCCCTCAAGAAGGCTGGCCTGCAAAATCCCTCAGGGCTGAGCCACCTGAGTCTAATGACTAGGAGTCAGTCCACTCATTCATGTGTTGTACACTTCACAAATATCTCTTGAGACTCTGCTCTATGCCATGCGCAGAGTTGAATGTAAGAACAAATGAGAAATACCAATTCTTAGTGCAATTGGGGGACGGGGAGGAAACAATGTAGACTTGTACAAATAGCTGTGGTAACACAGGAGGACGTTTTAGCCCCACCCAGAAGCACAGAGGCACCATAGCAGTTCTGGTATACAAACCAGAAGCACAACAGATGTACGAGAGTATGCTAGAAAGATACGAAGGTATAGAAGCATAAAAAGGTTCCTATAAAATAGAACGAAGAGGATGAAAACCTTGTGTCATAGGGGTGTGAGATTGGCAGAAAGACAGATGGGGTACCACGTAAAGAGATTTGGCCACGAGCCAAAGAGGTGCTCAGCAAAGGCCCTGGGGAGTCCGGGAGTCCGTATCCAGCAGTACCCACCCCCCAAGGCTCTGGGCATTAAGAAACCCTTCCCACTGCCCTGATTAGCTAACACACTTATCTCGCAACAGACTAGTGAGGAGTAGACTCAGGACCCCTCTTCATTTTGTCTTGGCAGAAATCAAACATCAGTGGCCGCACGTCTACATGATTCCTATGACGTCCCAAATGGTGTGATCTGGTCCTGGTGTTTGTTCTCTCTGCAGACTTGAGCCCCGTAACAATCAGTAGGAGACTTGGGGATTTTCCTCTGAGCTGAAAACACTTCAGTATTGCCTAGTGCCCGCACTTACCAGGTCTCAAAGTCTGGATCGATCCACAAACAAAGTCCAGCCAGAGAACTGCTGTGAGCTCCTACTCCCCCTAAGCTAACAAAAACAGGCTTCTCTCCCAGCCAAAAAGAGAAAGGGAAAAGTCCCTGTTATCATCCAACTGCACCAACTTCCTATTTTTTCCTGGCCTGCTACTGTTTCTTTTTCATTGTGTCCTTCTGGTTTCCTAGCAGCTGTCAATAGCCCCTGCAACTTGAGTAGCAGGGCTGAGCAGGCATTGCCCAGGTGTATGCCAAGCTCAGAGCATGGGAGGGCACAGGAAGTGGGCATAGCAGGACTCCACTGCTGCCCAAGAGCCAGAGGCATTGACGTGGCAGGTTTGGGGAGCTAGCCTGTGGCTTTCTCTCAATAAACACTTCAAACCTTAGATGGGGTCTTGCAAACGCACATTTCAGAATTTGCCAAGGAAGCTGCCTGTTGAAAGCAGCTAGCTGCATTTCATAACCTGCTAGGAGAGATCTCTTTCTTTCAAGATGAGGAAAGCAAGGTTCAAAAACTTTGAATGGTTTATCCAATATCACCTGGCAAAGTCTCAGACTTCTGACTGAAACCCGTGTGTTGGCTCTAGACCTGACATCACATTAAATACAAGTAGTACTGAGAAGCCCCAGACAGTAGGCATAGGCACATGGGTGTCCACCCGTGTGTGCCTACACACTACTATCATCGTACGACATTGCTTGCTGCTACATAGGTCTCATCTAGGCATAGAGACCACCTCAAACTCAGCATGGACTTTGTGTTTATCTACGTGTGCATGTGGAGGTCAGGGGTTGATGTCAGATGCCTTCTTCAGTTTCTCTCCATCTTACATTTTCAATCAGGTTTCTTACTAAACCTGGAGCTCACCAATTTGGCTAGACTGGATGGCCAGTGAGGTCCAGCTACTCATTTGTCTCTGCCTTCCCAGCAGGGGCATTACAGGTACATGCCATTATGTCTGTTTTTTGGGTTTTTTTTTTTTTACATAAATGCCAGATATCCAAATTTGAGACTGCATGCTTGCACAACAAGTACTATACTGACTAGCCATATCCCTAGTTTTGGACTTTTTTTAAGTGTTGTGATGAATCTGGGGCCTCGTATATACAAAGTACACATTCTACCACTGAGCTATACTCCAGTCTACCACTTCTTTTTATGAATGAATCTGGCAGCATTTATCACATGGAACAGCATGTTTGTGTATCTACTCCTTCTGCCAGCTGTGACTTATTCTGGGAACTCTTTGAAGAACTCCTACCACACCAGTGATTCTATATACATCTTTTGTTTGCTTTTAATAATGAGCAGGAAAGACGTGAAGATAAACTGCCATTTCTGTCACCCAGGTCATTGTATTATGCTGATATCAATCACTTCATGATTCCACGGGTCTGTTTTAATAGGATTATAGTGAGTGGAATAGGTTAGCCAGAGGCACAGGGAGGCTTGGCAGTGTCACCAGGGGCTTGGGCATTAAAATACAATGTGAAGGCTATCTTGAGAGAGATGGCAACCATTGTCTTTGAGTGAGGAGGGAGGGGAGGCTCAAACTAACACAAAGGTTGGGCTGATGATCAGTACTAAGCAGATGATACTGGGACAGTCTGGCCTGGAAGGCAATGTGCTGGGTGGCCTGCCCTCATTCATTAAATTCCAGTGAGGGAGAGAACAGACTCTTCTCTTGGCCCCTTTTACTGTGCATTATCCAAGACATGCTCTGACCCTTCCTGATGCAGCTTTAAGGATAGTGTGTTTATGTAATGAAAACCATTAGGTTGCTAGTGTGGACAAGGATTGAAAATGAGCACATAAGATTCTTAGTTCTCTCCCTCCCTCCCTCCCTCCCTCTCTCTCTCTCTCTCTCTCTCTCTCTCTCTTCTTCTTCTTCTTCTTCTTCTTCTTCTTCTTCTTCTTCTTCTTCTTCTCCTTCTCCTCCTTTCTCCTTCTCCTTCTTCTTCTTCCTCTTCCTCTTCTTCTTCTTCTTTGTGTTTGTGTGTGTCTGTTTCATGCTTTCTGTACACACACACACACACACACACACACATCTCATATAGCCCAAGCGGGTATTGAACTCACTATATAGATAATGATCTTGAACTTTGGATCTTTCTAATTCAAGAGTACTTAGAATACATGTGCATTTCATGATGCCCTGTGAGGGGCCTGAACCCATGTCTTCATGTGTGCGAGCATTCTGCCAGCCAAGTTACATACCTGGCCCTCTTCATAATCTCTTTAATTATCATTTGTATGGGAAATTTTCCTACCCTTTCATTTACAGTCATGGCACCAGCAGGTGAGCAAGCCACAAAACTACTTTTTTAAAAGTATGTAGAAGTGTTGTGTGTATAAGTGTGTGTGTGTGTGTGTGTGTGTGTGTGTGTGTGTGTGTGTAGACCAGAAGTCAACATCATGTGTCTACTACTTCTTCAGTAGTTTCCTACCTTATTTTATGAGATGGAGTCTCTTTCAGAAGTTGGAGCTCACTCACTGATTTGGCTAGACCGGCTTCCCAGCCAGCCTCAGGGCACTGTCTCCACCTTCCAAGCTCTGGGATAACAGAAACATGCCCATACTCTACTTTTTCACATAGCCACTGGGAATTTAACTCAGGTTCTAATGTATGCATAGCAAACAGTCCATTGACTGAATCATACCCCTAACTAGCTCTTCCTAGAGAGTCTAGCCTAATTCATGAACTCTGGTTCCCAATGAGAGACTTGTCTCAAAACCTATGGTATAAAGGAGCTAAAGAGATGCTTTAGCATTTCTCTGTTCTAGAAAAGGACAGCTTATGACTCTCCTTAACTCTGGTTTTGGGAGATCTGATACCTTTTTCTGGCCTCTGCAGGCCCCTCCAATCACACAGTGTACCTACATCCATGCAGGAAAAACACTCAAACATGTAAAAATAAGAATCAGTAAATCTTAGAAAAAAAAGTTAGAAAAAGGTAGAAGATAACCAACATTAACCTTTGACCACTATACTCATGCTTTCACACAAGTGTCCCTGTAGGCAAAAGACAACACCCCCACCCCTACTCACATACACAACAAGGTATTGTTTTCAAAATAGTAAAAGGATGTGAAATTGATAGGATTATCAAAGTAAAATAAAAAAAAAATCAATAGCAACCTGTAGCAACAGAGCCCTTTTGCTCTGAATAGGGAGAAATGTGACTTAAGGTGCCTCTTATCAGGCTTCGGCCAGGCTTTTTCCTGTTAAAGCTCATGCCTTCCAATATCCAGATCAACAGCAGTGTTTATTCTCAGCACCAACTCTAAGTGGAAATGTAAATATCTTATCAAGAGCCGGTCTGTTCAGTCCTTCAGACATCTCACCCAGGCCTTTGCTCAGCTTGTTAAACTTGGCTTCACATGTCTCTAGTATTATCTGACACAAAAGAGAATAACTAAACTACACACCAAATGCATTTAAATGCTCCCAGACGGAATCAAGAGAATTCGAAGTTCCGCCATCCTCTGCTAGATAGTGAGTTTGGAGTCAGCCTGAAACATGTGACTCTGTCTTAAATAGAAAAAACAAAGCAAAACAACAGCAATAAAACCTAGCACATAATACCAGTGCATTCCAGGCTCTCCTATCATTAGGGAGATCAATAATTACAACACTTTATTGCTAATGATGGTATTTCGGTCCTTGACTCTCCCTAAAAATGCCTTTATTTAGCACAGTAGTGCATATATGTAATCCCAGCACTGAGGAGGTCTGGACTGGAGAATCCTGAGGTCAGGGTCAGCTTGGGCAACATAAATAAAAAATAAGCAACTTTAATAACACTATGTTACCTACTTCTCATGGGGATGTCCAGGTGTAATTATTGTTTAGTTTATAAAGTAAATGAGAGTTTGATGGCCTCTTAGTGAAGAGCCAAGTCCCTTGAGTCCTAGCTAGGACTCTTTCCACATGGACACAGCAAACCTAGCCAGGGATTATCCCTGTGAGAACATGGGGACTCCAGAGAAAAAGAACTGTGCAAGTTCACAATGGAACAGAAGCTCTTTCCATTTAGCTGTTTCAAATAAGCTGGGCTAGTGTCCTGAGCGGACCTTGGACACAAGCTCTGTAGACAGTCCCACAACACCCAGAGGAAGCTTCTGCACTCCCGGGTGCTCTAACAAGCCCAGAGTCACAGGATCCCAGAATCACAGGATCACAGAGACAGCCTGACTCTGAGGAGTTCTGATACAACCAGAATCACAGGAAGGACTGACTCTAGTCAGACTTAGCAAGGGCAGGTAGCAGTAGAGATAACCAGATGGCTGGGGGCAAGCATAAGAAAATAAACAACACAAACCCAGGTTACTTGGCATCATCAGAACCCAATTCTTCCACCATAGCAAGTCCTGGACACACCATCACACCAGAAGTGCAAGATTCAGATATAAAATCATTTATCATGATGGTGATAGAGGACCTTAAAAAAGACATAAATAGCACCCTCAAAGAAATACAGGAGAACACAGGTAAAGAGCTAGAAGCCCTTCAAGAGGAAACACAAAAACCCTTAAAAAAAAACTACAGGAAAACACAATTAAACAGGTGAAAGAAATGAGCAAAACCATCCAGAATCTAAAAATGGAAATAGAAACAATAAAGAAATC
>NW_022196906.1:62340903-62355320 GCF_008632895.1 Mastomys coucha | reverse complement strand
TGTATCAAGTTTGAAGAAGAGGACTTTATAAGTTACTCTTTCTCTGAGTTGAATGCTTTTCCAAATTAACACAGCCAATGAACCAAATTCTTACCCTCACCTAATGTCTGTGCCACCCTCCAAGCAGAGCCACTGTTCATTGAAACACTTGGTGAATGATTTTATGGATAGACTATCTTAATACACACACCATTTCTTAAATGAATGCAACCTGTTCCCTGTGGGCTGAGAATAAAGTCACTCACTGAAGTCAAATAGTTTTGACCATAGCAGGAAGTCTGTATCCAAAAATCGTGCCTACAATTCATTCCATGGTGCAGCAGAGCTGTCAACTCTCAGCTTAGCTATGATGGAGGTAAAATCCTTCGGTGATTTGAGGGTCATTGAAGTACAGCCTTATTACAATGAAATCCAATGTCTAAAAATTGTTCTTATTTTGGGCTTTTACCACAGTAAGAGCCAAGATTTTAAACTCTACTAAATACAAGACAAACAAACAAATAAAAAGACTTTATATATTTATGTTCATTTAAGGAAATATTAGTAGTGATATATTATTTTGAAATACATAGTTAATATGTTTGGAGTTATATAAAATTTATACTGAGAAAAACGTATGTATTTTCAGTATTACTGTAGACAAGCATCTACATAACACTGTTAAATTGATTGTTGTTTTATATCAAACAACTTTTATATACTCATTTTTATTGTAATACTTTATAATTTTTAAGGAATATGACAAAAAAAGATATTGTAGGTATTGAAGAAAGGGTCTCTGGGAGGAGTTGGGGTACAAAAGGGAAACAAGAATGTGATTTAATTCTATTTACTTAAAATATGTTTTTAAATATTAACAAATTCAGACAAATTGAAATCATGTAACTTTTCTCATCATAATGCAATAAAAGAAAAAAAAGCCAAAAATAAATAAATAAATAAATAAATAAATAAATAAATAAATAAATAAATAAATAAAGAGTTGGAAGACATTCCTGCATGGAAATGCTAAAAAAAAAATAATAAATAAACACGGCAGTCAGAACCTATGGCCCAAATGCTCCTTTTACTCTTTCCCTCCTAGAGGCCATTGAGTGGCTCAGGGTGGTACAAGCGGTCCTGACTCGCGGACAGTTTCTCTCCTGGAAGGCGGATTTCCTTGATCATTGTCAGACCCTGGCTGCCACCAATGTTAAGTCCCCAAGGTACCCCTCTGCTACCTGGACCCTCAATAAGCTTAGCGGCCAAGGCAAATATGCCTCAGAGACCCGCCAACAATGGCTCCCTTTGGGCCTTTTAGCATAAACTGCCAGTGCTTCCCTTGGCGCATGGCGAGTGATCCCCTCAAAGGGATCGGTGATCACGCCACTGACTAAAGTTATCCAAGGTAGTCAGGAAGAATATAGTGAATTTGTGAGCCGCCTCCTTGAGGCCACTGAGAGAACCCTGAGCCATGAGGATTCAGATAACAAACTTATTAAACAACTGGCCTACGAAAATGCCAACTCTGCCTGTAAGGCCATGCTGCGTGGCAAGGTAAAAGATAAAAGCCTTGATGAAATGGTTCGCCTGTGCAATGATATAGATACCTTTACTCATAAAGTGTCAGGCAGTGCAGATCGCTATGGGTACCGCCCTCCAACAAACTGGGGCCCCCAGAGGCTGCTTCAAGTGTGGCCAGCAGGGACACTTTGCCCACCAGTGCCCTTTCGCCATGCCACCCCCTACTCCCGCGGCCCCACAGCGGACGGAATCTGGCGCTAGGCCCGCGTTGCCCAACTCGCTCTGTCCCCATTGCAAGCGTGACAAGCATTGGGCCAACGCCTGCCACTCCAAGACTGACATTTCTGGAAACCCCTTGCCTCGGCTTGAGGGGCCAGCCCTGGGCCCCTCAACCCATTCCATTCCTCCCAGCTACGGGAAGCAGCCAGCAGCTGCCTCAGCCCCTTCCCTCTGCAGAGCAACCCCAGGAAGCACAGGGTTGGACCTGTGTGCCTCCACAGACTCAATATTAACACCTGAGGATGGTGTTCAAATCCTCCATACAGGAGTCTTCGGCCCTCCGCCCCCCAAATACCTTCTTCTTAATTCTGGGGTGTGCTTCATCTACCTTGAGGGGCCTCTCCATCCATCCTTCCCTAGTAGATACCAATTACGCTGGTGAAATTAAACTCTTGGCCAGTGCTCCCAGAGGCCCCGTATCCATAGCCCAGGGGCAGTGAGTGGCGCAGGCCCTTCCATTGCTGCTGGACAGTGCATCTCCAGCTGTTTGTTGGACAGCACTGCAGCTCTACTCAGCCAGGTTCCTCAGATATCTATTGGATTCAAGGAATTACCAGAGAGTGTCCCACTCTCACGCTCAAACTGAATGGCAAATCCTTCAAAGGTATTCTTGATTCTGGGACCAATTCCACCATTATTTCTCAAAACATGTGGCCTCCCTCCTGGCCCCTACAACCCTCCCTTACTCACCTACAGGGTATTGGGCAATCTAAAAATACCCTCCAAAGCTCACAGTTATTGACCTGGGAGGACAGGAAGGGCAGTTCTGGCTCCACTCAGCCCTTCATCATCTCTGGGCTACCTGTCAAACTCTGGGAGAGAGATATCCTCTCACAAATGAAAATCTTTATGTGCAGCCCTAATGAAGCTGTTGCCCAACAAATGTTGTCCCAAGGCTACCTCCGAGGACAAGGATTGGGAAAGAATGGTCAGGGATCACCTGCCCCAATAACAGCTACCCCCAAATCAGACCGTGCTGGGCTAGGATATGATTCCCATTTTTCATAAGGGCCATTGCTCCCCCTGCATGCTAGGCAGATAAAATTACCTGGAAAGATGATTCCCCTGTATGGATTGACCAAAATGGCCCCTCCCTACTAAAAAATTGGCCTCAGCTATAGAGTTAGTGCAGGAACAATTGGCAGCCGGACGCATTGAGCCTTCTATGTCGCCCTGGAATACACCCATTTTTGTCATTCAAAAACAAAATGGCAAATGGCAGATGACTTTTACAAGACTTGAGGGCAGTCAACAAGATCATGATGCCCATGGGAGCCCTACAGCTCGGTCTTCCCTCCCCGGTGGCCATCCCCAGAGGATATATGTCAACATGGTCATTGATCTAAAACACTGTTTCTTTCTCCATCCCTCTCCATCCAGAAGATTGTAAACACTTTGCATTTAGCCTTCCTTTAGTTAATTGCATAGGACCTTCTCCCTGCTTTCAGTGGAGAGTCCTTCCCCAGGGCATGGCCAATAGCCATACCCTCTGTCAGAAGTGTGGCTCAGGACATTAACGCCTTCTGGTCATCTTATCCAAATTTATATATTACCCATTATATGGATGACATTCTCCTTGCTGGGCCAAATAAAGACCAATTACACTCCGTTGGCCAAGAACTGGTCAATGCCCACCAGTCTCTGGGACTCCAGATCTCCCCAGAAAAAAATCAACTTTATCCTCCTCATTTATTCTTGGGTTTTGAATTGCTCCCAAAATAAGTCCTCTCCCAAAAGGTCCACCTGAGGAGGGATACCCTTCAGACACTTAACGATTTCCAGTGCCTCCTGGGGGACATCAATTGGCTCCGTCCATATTTAAAATTAACCACCGGAGAATTAAAACCTCTGTTTGACATCCTGTGTGGTGACTCAGACCCTACCTCCCCACGCATGCTAACCAAGGAGGCAAAAGACTCATTGGCCAAAGTAGAACAGGCCATTAACACACAGGCATTGGTTATTATTCTCCCAGTTCCCCCCTGTGGCTGCTTATATTCTCCACACCCTTTTCCCTGACCGGTCTCCTTTGGCAAGAAAAACCCCTATTTTGGCTGCATTTGCCTGCTTCCTCCTCTAAAGTTTTGCCTACGTACCCTCTGTTGATAGCCAATGTCCTTCACTTAGGCAGAGAAAGCGCTCTTAAACTTTTTGGCAAAGATCCTGATAATATAGCCCTCCCATATAATGCTTCTCAGGTTCAGTGGCTCATTCAGACCAGTGACAAGTGAGCCATAAATTGCATCTCGTTCCAAGGCAAGATAGATAATCATTTCCCCACTGATAGCTGATACAGTTTCTGTATAAAATGCCTGTAATCTTCCCAAAATGAATAAAACCTCGTCCCATTCCAGGGGCCATGCTAGTTTTCACCAACGGCTCCTCCTCGGGTATGGCTGCTTTTAACATTAATGGATACATCTCTCGCTTTAAAACAAATTCTTCCTCGGCTCAGCTCGAACTGGCAGCCATTGTCAAAGTATTTTCGCTCCTGCCAGAGCAATCCTTTAATCTTTACACAAATAGTGCCTATATTACAATGTCTGTCCCCTTGCTTGAGACAGTCTCCCACATTCGCCCCTCTACTAATGCCTCCCCCCTCTTTGCTAGACTTCAAAAATTAATCCTTGCACGTGATGCCCCCTTCTTCACTGGCCCCATCCTGGGGTCTGTGACTTTATAAATATAACAAAGATTTTGGCCTCACCTTCAAGATCCAGCTGACTAAAACTCTTCCTGGAACTACCCCCACTGTCATGGGCCCCAACCCTATCCTCCAGCACCCACTGGCACCAGCCCAAGCCTCTTCCAGGCATAGCCGCCTTCCTCATCCAACACTGGCATTGACATCTCCACCTTCCCCTTCCACCATGTTTTAGCCCACCATACTTGCTGGCCCTCCTTCCTCTGTAGAGGTGGTTATGGAAATGGTTAATGCATCTATAGCTGCTTTAGATATTGCAAACAATACTCTCCTTAAAGAATGCTGGGTTTCTTTCTCCCCCCCATCCCCATCTCCCTTTTACAAAGGCATCACCTCCTTTTCTCCCGTCATCCATACCAATGGCTCAGAGTCTCTTAGTTGGCATCCCAGTGAGGACACAGGCCTGACCCTCAGCCAAGTTGTAGGTATTGGCTTGTGCCTCCTGGGGCCTTCTATGCTTCCTCCTCAGAGCTTAATACCTGTCTGTAATCAGACTTTAGTTGTTAATAGGACCTCCAATTACATTCAGGCTCATATTTGGTCTGTTCCACAGGGCTCACTACTTATATTATCACCAAAGCCTTTCTTGAGATCAGAGATTATTGTGTTGTGGTCCAACTCTTGCCCAAATTGACAGTCCACCCTGCAGAGGACCTACCACAATTCTGGGACAGAGGCACTCAACTCCCTAGACACAAGAGAGAGCCCATTGTGGCAGTTACCCTAGCTGTTCTCCTCGGCCTTGGGGCTGCCGGGGCTGGGACGGGGATTGCCTCTCTAGTGACTTCACAACAATAATACAGCCAGCTGACCATGGCCATAGATCGAGACATGTGAGAAACCCAGCGAGGTTGGCAGAGCCTCAAAGATTCATTGACCTCCCTTTCTGAAGTAGTGTTACAAAATCGCAGAGGGTTGGATCTAGTGTTTCTCAAGGAGGGTGGACTTTGTGCTGCCCTTAAGGAAGAATGATGCTTCTACAAAGACCAGACAGGCCTAATCCAAGACAGTATTAATAAAGTGATGCAAATCTAGAAGAGAGAAAGAAAACTAGAGAGAAACAAGAATCTTGGTATCAAAATTGGTTTTCCACCTCCCCCTGGCCATCCACTCTTCTCCCGACCCTTTTGGGACCCTTAGTAAGGCTCCTCCTCCTCCTTTCCTTCGGGCCCTGGGCCTTTTCCAAACTAGCCTCTTTTGTCAAGAATCAGATAGATAGTGCTATGAACAAGCTGGTGGCTGTCCATTATCACTGCCTGGAAACCTAAGACCCACCTGTGGATCCATCCACAGAGACAACAGACTCAAATGCAGGCATACTATGTTTCTCAAGGCTAAGAGGCCCAGGACCTTTATGGTTCCATGAGCTGTGGAGCAGACGCCAATGATGGGTTTATTGAGGTACCATGTGCCTAGCCCACTGACCTAACAATCGTCAGACCCCTAAGACGGGATTATTGAGAGGCCATTCCTCGGGTGCCCACCACCCCTTATAAGATCAATCCAGCGGTTGCAACCCTCAGGCCATGGATCTGTGTGCTATCAGTCAACCGGGGTGGTGCAGAGAGTGGATGCAACTCTCATAGCCTAAGACACGGGGTTCTCTATACCGGTGGGCAAGATTGGCTGTGGACAAATACCTCATAGCCTAAGACAGGCCCTCCCCCTGCCTCATTTTTATACTAGAGAGGGGGAGATGTTGGGAGCCAAGGCCTGGCCACCCTGCCCCTCAACTAGCCTGAGAACTGCCTGACATTCACCTTGGTTGAAACATCCTGTGCCTGTTTACCAAGAGGCAGTATACCAAGACCTTCCGAAAAGAACCTCAAAATGTTCCGGACCCCCTGCCAGCATCCGCCAGATGGCCAATCCTGGAGTGAACCCATTGTTCCCTGCCCCTCCCTTTTTCCGCTTTTGTGAAGCATATATCGAGCAGTTTGCTCTAAGTAAAGCAGACCTTGACAAACCTTTGCTTGGTCTCATCCTCTCTCTCATCCTCACCCATTCTTCTCTGAGGGCATGGTCCTCCTTAACACCCCAAATAACTGAGTCCCACAGGCCGGGATACCTTGCTATCTTTCCATGAGGTTCCGTGGCAGGGAAGAAACAGGGACAACTCTGATATTTTCCTTATGCCCCCTTGATTTGACCATGCACTCTATCCTGGACACGGCCGCAGGGAGGTCCAAACCCTACTTCGATCTACCTGATGAGTCTCTTGATATTTGCCATCCTGGAAACCAGAAAAAAATAACTTCTCATGCAGCAAACTGCCTAGAAAGAAACCTTTCTACTCTTCTTTCTCTTTCTCTTTCTTTCTTTCTTTCTTCCTCTCTTTCTTTCTTGTCTTTTTTTTTTTTTTTTTTTTTTTTTTTTTTTTTTTATATGTAGAGGGAAACAGTTCATGGCACCCTGGTGAGTGTGCTTGCTGGAAACGGTTAAATTGCATGGTTTCTGATCCTTATTGCATGATGGACAAACAGACATGAGGGGTCTCTTGACATAAGGTAATTAAGGTCAGCAAGCACTAATAAAGCTTACAAGCTGAGCCTCATAATAATATCAATTATATTCCTTCAACTTCCTTGCATATCATATGGACTAGGACTAGAACTATGTTGTTGATTTTAGTTAAAAATAAATGGAAACTTTAAAAGCAAAGATACTCAGATCTGTATGTGTAGGCTTGTTTCCCTGCCTCCTCAAAGGAGGCAAATGGCTTAATGCACAGGATCTGATTCCACAGTTCTCCATGAGGAAGCATTTGCTAGTTGAGCATGTACTGTGTACCAGGCACTATTCTGAGTAGTTGGAGTGCAGTAACCAGCCAGACAAAGCATGGAAATTGGGCTCTAATGGGTCAAAACAGACTAACCAAGTAGGCAACATTTCACAGTGAAAACTAAGGGAACGTTCATTCTTACATTCAAACCCATGAAAGGCTAAACTTTCCCTCCAAGCAGGCTGCACCTGAAAGCCAGTGAGTTTTAAGGCAATTCTCACAATATAAGAGTTAACAAGTCCCTAGGATTAGACTCATGTTGCCTTTCAGGGTATTGCAAAATATAGCAATGACCTCTTTTGACACAAAATAAGGAGAGAGCAAATATAGATGATCTAGTGTGTCCCTTGTTGTTCCTGAGGATTAATCCTAATTCTTAATGTCACTCTGAGGAGGCTATTGTTGTTAGTAGCCCCAAGGTAAAACTTAAGGAAACTAGGTGAAGCCGTATGGCTTTTAAGAGAGCAGAGCTCAGCTGAGTCCAGGTAGTCTGATGTTACTTGGTCATCCTGTAAATAGCTTGGAATTCATTAAAGAAAGCATATATAAAGGGGGAACTCTCGGGATATTCTTTATGCCTTTGTACTTTAGACTCTGCATGTGTAAGTTGAGGAATTAAGGAGCATTGGCTTGGGAAAGGGAAGGAAGTAGGTAAAGTCAGTGAACACTTAAGTTTGTGCAAACATGGATGATTGAGAACCGAAGAGAAATGGCATAGCCAGACAGCAAGGCATATGAGTAGTCATTTGTGTGTGTTCAATGACCACATTTGCTTCTGGGAACCCCTCTCCCTCCCTCCCTCTCTCTCTCTCTCTCTCTCTCTCTCTCTCTCTCTCTCTCTCTCTCTCTCTCTCTCTGTGTGTGTGTGTGTGTGTGTGAGAGAGAGAGAGAGAGAGAGAGACAGACAGAGACAGAGAGAGACGAGGGATGGCATAAGGAAGCTTGCCCAGTAAAGCACTGTGCTGGCACTTACTGAACTCAGGCCTTTTGCACACTTCCTCCACAAGCCCTTTTGCCGGAATGTGCACACTTGGGGCCTGAAACAGTGAGATAGCCCAAAGGATAAAGCTGCTTGCCCCAGTCCTGACAACCGTGAGTCACACATGGTAAATAAGGAGAGCTGACTCCCAACGTTGTCCGTTACCTTCCACACAGCCACTGTGACATGTGCACATACAAGTACATACAAACAGATGTAAAAATGAACTGAAAAAAATGTCTTCTGAAACTGAGTAACTCCTGCCCAGAGTAAGCCAATCTTCCTATGAGACTGCAGCCTTTCCCATGCATCCTGAACCTTGTCTGTGGTTTTCAAAGCAAAGCATAAGCAAGGGACCCACATACCATTCCAGTCCATGTGCTGAGCTGGTCCAGGTTCCTGGATTCCCACCCCCACTCCCCCCCCCATGAAAATCAAGTTCACCTCGTGTCATCCTTCCTCATAGTGCTTATAATGTGCCACAGAAAGTATCCTTCAAGCTGAGTTCATGTCTGGGGAAAGGATCTCCGGGAACTATCTGGAACTAAGTAGACAAGAAAGGCAGGAGGATGGGTGAGGATGGGGGGTGGGGATGAAGAGCCCTGAACATCAGAAGAAATTGCTGTCGTCCTTCCGTCAACCCCTGTAGGCATTGTTCAGCTTCTCTGGTCCTCTGGACACTGCTCTTTTCCACATAGGATTGTTAAGTTTTATGAAGGCTACATGGAGTCATGTCCCCAAAGCCACACCCCTCCCAGTGTGTGTGTGTGTGTGTGTGTGTGTGTGTGTATGTGTGTGTATGCATTCATGCCTGTGTAAATGCCAGAGGTCAATGTCATTTATATATATTCAATTCCCATATTGCCTCATCATTTCAACTAGTCTCACTGGCCAGTGAGTTCCAGTGATCCTCCTGTCCTCATCTCCCCAGTGTTGGGATTACAGACACGTGTCATCACACCTCCCTTCTCACATGGGTGCTGGGAATCTGAACTCAGGCCCTTATGTTTGAATTGAGCCATTCTCCTGGCTTCCCATTACCCTCTCTGTCATCTGTCCATAAACATTCTCTCCTTTTCAAACGAGGAGGAGGCATACAGTGACCATCACACAGAGACAAGCACAGACTGCACAGCTGTAGACTCTAAGGAAACCCTCTGGGCCTCCTGCACCCTCACAGCTTTCCCTTGCCTAGTCCGGGCCCTTTCTAGATTTCCCTTCATTGGAACTGAAGTATCACTGGGACCATGACCCCAGCAAGGTGGATAGAAACACAAAGACTAGAACTGATTACAATGTTTAGAGTTTCCTGCACAGTTTACATGGAAACCAGCGGCATGCCTCATGTTCCAGTCAGAGCTCTCCGAGTCACCCTCTCTCAGTCCTGTCATCAGTCATTGATGTCCGACACCCCTTCCTAAGCATGCATGTGTTAGAAGACAAAAAAAAATACCAGACACTAATTTTTACCCATTTTGATTCTTCGTTCGTTATAGATTATAGCTCTCATGTCTCAGAGTAAACTGTTGAATTTATTAGTTAATAATTAATTAATGCCGTTGGCAGGTTCACTACCCGCCCCCAATGGTTTACCTTCCAGAATGAAAGAAACACATAGCCTTTACATTTTAATAAGCCTTAAGCAGCTCAATAGCTGGACCACTGCCTAACCTCCACGCAGTTAATCCACCTCCTGCCAATTATCCTGAGTTGTTCCTGACTTAACTTTATATTCTATCTCGGCTGCTCTGGACCCAAAGGGCTGCACTCTGGGCCGCACTCTCCTGACTCCTTCACATGGCGGCCATGCCTCTCTGTCCTGCACTCTTTTCAGGCATGGCATCTCTCTTCTTCACAGTCTCCCAGCCGGGCAGATCTCCCTTCTCCTCTCTCCTCCCCGTCCCAAGCCCAGGAATCTTTAAGTCCCGCCTCTGTCTGCCCTTCCCAGCCATTGCACTTCCCAGCCACTGCAGGCATCTTTATTTACCAAACAGAACCAACCTGGGGGCAGGGTCCCTCAGGGTCTCACTTGCAGGACTCTCTCCTGCAAACAATTCTGGGGACCCACATTAACATTAGACTACAAACAGCGTTAGGCCAAACCCACTAGAGTAAACTGTTTTCCCTTTGATCTCTACTGACTTTTACTACTACAGGCAATCTGAGGAAACAGTGAGATGGGCCAAGTTCTTGATTTAATATCCTCTCTTCTCATCAGCATACTCACTCTTCCTCCACTACCCACCTTCACCTGTCCCAGCCTGCAGCTGATGCCTCAGCCCTCACATCTGAAGGAGTGGGAATGGGCCAGAGTACATCTCAGTTCCTGTAGTCAGGGGAGTCAGGGGATTGACTGTTTAATTCAAGATCTTTTTTTAAAGCTAGATTAGATATAGATTACGGTGATGAGAGAAACAGACATGGAAAGGGTTACTGTTTGGAAAGTTGGGGAGAAGTGCACACAGAAAGTCTTTGTGCTATTTAGCAAATGTCCTGTGATCCTGGCCAATCTAAAAATAGAAATGAGATAAGATGGAGACTACTGAGAAAGACACCAGTCATACTCTGGCCTCCTCATGTGCATGCATACCTGCATGTCTGTGTATACACCTATCACTATGTGCACAAAGACACACACACAAACACGTGAAAATAAGAGATGGTGATGGCAGTGAAGAATAAAGCTTGAGCTGGCTGGGTAAAGGGAAGGTGAGAGGCTCTGCAGGAGATAGATGCAGGAGAGGAAGATGGAGATTCAGGCTTCTGCGTGGATCGTTCTGACAAACACAGGTACCATGTCCTGACAGAAATAAGAGGTATTGCTATTTTTTTTTTTTTTTGAGACTGGGAACTGTTACAAATCAGCCAAATAAACCCTACTCTGTCTTTGCAAAATAAAAAGGGGATTTCCTCTGCTAGTGTCCAGTCCATGAAGGTACAATATCAGATGGAGGCTGTTTATAAAGGATCGCAAACCCTTCATGCTGATAGTTGGACTCAAGAAGCACGTATCAACTGAGGTATTCTGCTTAGAACATGGCACATAGAGAGTGTGCTGCCAGTGGAGTGCAAAGATGCAATTCTTTGTGTCTTTATGTCATTTAGTGCAATCACCCAGACCTGTTCCCAGGGGCTGCCCTTTGTACAGACTTAAGGTCAGAATCGCAGATGTGCATAAAGCTATTCTGCAAAATTATACTCACTTGCATGAAATAAAGAGGTGATTTCTGTGTTGGTTTCTACTCTCCCTGCAGCAACTGAAGGTAGCAAAGCAGGGCTCACAGCTTAACCATACAGTCCACCAAGGCTGAGAAGGCAGGGGGCAGGAGTGGAAGGCACTGGTCACATTGTATCGCCAGCCAGGAAGCAGAGCCTTTTGGAGTGTTCCACTTGCTTTCTCCTAGGTATTCACTTAGCTAGCCTGAGCCTAACTCATGAAAACAATGTTTCCCCACAGTTATGGTTTGTCTTTTCACATCAACTTAATCTAGAAACTTCTTTATAGACATGTCTCAAGTTTTGTCTCCTAAGTGATTCTAGACAATCAACATTATTTGACAATTCTTTGACAATCAACATTAACTATCATAAGTCTACCCTTTGCCAAGTGGCAGTGGCACATGCTTTTAGTCCCAGCATTCAGGAGGCAGAGGCAGGTAGATCTCTGAGATTGAGGCCAGCCAGGTCCACAGAGTGACTTCCTGGACAGCCAGGGCTACACAGAGAAGCCCTGTCTCAAAACAAAAACTTAGTTAATTAATTAATAATTAGTTTACCTCTTGTCGGTTTGACATTCAAGCATATTGCTTTCAAGCTGTAACTTTCTATACCTTCTCTCCATAGGCTCATAGCTATCTCATGCTGCAAATTCATTCAGTTCAACCTTAAGAGTCTCCAAAGCCTTCAAACTGTTCCAACACTACATATATATGTGTATATATATATATATATATATATATATATATATATATACCACTTCTGAGAGTCAGATAATCTTTTAACTGTGAGCTCCTAAAACATCAAAAAAAAATTACAGCAGAGAGATGACCCAATGAGTGATGACCCAATCCCTGGAACCCACACCATGGAAAGAGAGAGAAAACTCCTATGGTATATGTGTGCCTGCACACATATACCTACATATATATTTACCCATGTGTTTGTACAAAAATTAAAAATATTTAAATGTCATAAAAGATTTTTTTTTTAATTACATGTTTCCAAGTTGCAATGGGACAGAGCCTGTAGTACTGCTCCAAAAGGTAGAAATGTAGGCGTAGGAAAGAAAGGCCAGACTCAGCATGGCAGAAACCTAGCAGGGCAAACAGAGTCCTAAGTTCTATGTCAGGTATCTGGCGCTTATGATAGGATTTTCTGAGCTCTAAAAAGGCTTGGGTGGCTCCACCCCTTCAGCTCTGCACACATGCAGCTTCACATGCCACACACATAGGCCCTCTCTTGGACACGTCCCATTCTCTGCATGCATCCTCCCTCTGTGGATGTCTCATTGTTAAGATATCTCCAGCATACTGGGGTCTCCATTGCAACTAAAACTGTTTCTGCACATCATCACACAATGGCCTCTCAGGGCCTCGTGGGGAGAATGTGACCTTTTCTACATATTGCTTGGCCTCAACAGCCATTTGGAGCCCTCCTCCTGACCTCCAACCCCCTGATCTCATGGATTTCAACCACAGGGACATTCCCTTCTTTTCTGGTCTGAGCTTCCACACTGCCACCGGCTGCCAATGCTTGGTCTTCTATGTCCTGGCATCTCCTTTATTGAATTCCTGAATGTTGCACTGACTCAGGTCCCCCTGCTCTTTCTATTTATTCCATCTTTCCTTTCCACATTCAGTTTGGGCAATTATTGAGTATTTAATATGTGCTGTACTCTGTTTTAGGCATCTGAGGCAGAGCAATGACTATGTAAAACAAGTTCCTGAATTTGTAAAGCATGCATTGTCATGAAAAGGGAAATGTGCAAGCAACAACACAGTAACTGTGTAATATACCATTGAGTAGTAACAATGACAGTGGAAGAAAAGGAAAGGAAAAAATGGTGAGGGCAAGAGGACAGTGGTGCCAGCTAGGGCTTTGTGAAGAGGTCACATTCTCATGGGAGTAAAATAAAACATGAAGCAGATGAGCCAAGTCAAACTCCACATGACTGGAGAGACAGAGACATGCTTGTGATCTTGAGAGAGGGCTCAGTAAGTAAAATGCTTGCTATGCTAGCCTGAGTCCCTGAGTTTGGATCACCAGAACCCACATAAAGCTGGATATGGTAGCACAGATTTGTAACCTCAGTGCTTCTATGTTGAGATGGGACACAGAGGTAGGCAAATCCCTAGAAGCTTGCAGGGCACCTGACCCAGAGTGTACAAAAAGACTCCATCTCAGATCAGGTGAAAGGTGATGACTGATACCTAAGGTTAACATGGCAAGTGCACACCTGTACTCATACACACGCATATATACACACACACACACAGAGAGAGAGAGAGAGAGAGAGAGAGAGAGAGAGAGAAAGAGGGGGGGGAGAGAAGACAGAGACAGAGAAAGGGGGGTTGCATACGCCCACCCATGCATATACATGCACACATAGTGATAGATTTAAAAAGAAGAAAGTGTAAGGACTAGGAGAGATGATGTTGGGAGGAAACTAAGAGTAAAGTTTTTGGCTTGGAGCTACGAATACAGCTTGTTGAAGCATTATAATATTGTAGTAAGGGGCAATTTAGCTATGCTGAATTTAGAATTTAGAAGGGAATTTTTTCCTTCTCAAGAATGGAAATCTTTTTGTTGTTGTTTTCCCCTTTTACTATTAAAATGGTCTGGAAAAGGAGCAGATACTATAAATAGATGGGGGGGAGCCGTTGCTTTTTCTTTTGCTTTCAAAAAGTGATCAGAAAAGTGGAAAAACATCAATGCTGCAAGACAATATAGAAAAATAAATAACTTTTATTTTGTACAAAAGAGAAAGTGTACCAGAGCCAAAAGGCTGTGTGTGTCCCAGGGATAAGCCATTGTCAGAGTCCAAGAGGTCTTGAGTGTCCATGGGCCAAGAGTCTTTGTATCTCACGGTCAAGCGCCCTTAGGTAGGTGTCCAGGGCTCCAGGGAAGCCAGGCTCAGAGCAGTAGCAGAGAGCCCAGCAGCAGCTCGCCCT
>NW_022196906.1:62334563-62340122 GCF_008632895.1 Mastomys coucha | reverse complement strand
GTCCCAGTCGGTGTTGCCCGCGCAGTCGTCGTCACCGTCTTTGCGGTCGTCAGGGGTGCGCGGCCATAGGTCGGGTTCGGTCGCGCAGCGCCAAGGCAGTGTGGCAGCGGGGAGCGGTGATTCAGGAGCGCCGGGAACCGGCAGCCGCGGGGGGATGCAGAACTCTGGGATGCGGCCCGGGGTGAGCACGTTGGAGAAGGCAGGCTCAGGAATGGAGGAGCGAAGTCGACCGAGAAGCCTCATCCTTCTAGCTTATTCCCGAGCGTGGCGGATACTAGAGGGTCTGCAACACAGAAAAATTGTTGAATTTGGGCTCCTGAAGCCAATGGATCCCTTCCTTGACCCTCTGAAAGTACCCACAAATCTAGGGCTCCGAGTCATCACGAATCAACCTTTGGAGCATCCTCATGGTAACTAAAACTATATACATGAATATATAGAAATCAGACCCTTTCTTCTTCAGTCTCGCTGGGTCCGACTGCAGGAACAAAGCAGGTGACGTCTAACCCACAGCCAGGGCTCCACAGCTCTGCAGCTGAGACCGTGGTGCTCCTGCCTTATACCTTAGCGGAGTCACGCCCAGGTGCCAAGAGGCCAATCCCAAGAGGTAACAGACAGAGCCCGCCTTTCAGCAGTCGCTTCCCAGCCGCTAGCTGTGTAGGTGTCGCAGAAGCTGGCTCTGGAACCTACACTGGCTGTCCCTCTCTGGAGCACCATTTACAGGCTCGGGAATTGCTGCAGATGAGTAAAGGCCATCCTGTCACCTTAGGAAAGAGAACTTGGTAGTTCCAAGTGTTTGTGGCCTCTCAGAGAAGGCGAGGAAGGTCGAAGAAACATGAAGTTGAATTTGGCGACTAAGTAAATCCAACCCTCCCACTTGGCACCTGACTCATACGTTCCACTGGCTTCTATTTTTCAGGATGCATACCTGTTTCCAAGCACACACTAAACTGGCATGTCCGTTTAGGATGGGCTTATATGCAGACAGTTTTTGTGAAATTGAAAACGCATTAGTCAGCCTGCGTTTAACATATCCAGCCGACTTGTATTCTACACTGGACTAAACGGTTGGAGTAGCTCTGTATCCACTTTAATTCAAAATCTTAGCTAATGATTAAGTCCAGGGTCAGCATCTTACTTAGCTTCTGTCTCCCTCTACTGGACTGTCCTTGATATCACCATGCTCTGGCTACCAGATGGCCTATGTACTGGTGACCTGGGTAAATAAAAAAAAGTGCAAAATCTTCTGAATGACTTGAGGGGAGCTTTTGGGCAGATCCCTAAAAATACTTGATTTTCCAAAACTACCCTTTTCTTTCTGCTCTAGCTGAACCTATCCAGAGGCAGGGGGTTGGGGGGATGGGGAAGTGGAGGTTGGTGGGGATAAAGAGGGAGACCTTACATTTAATCCAATGGCCCTCATATTTTCTGAGATAAGAAAGATGAAAGGAGGGTTTGGGGGAAGCTCCACAAAGGCTAAACAAGCTTATTAGTACGGAGCTCTGCGGCCTGTCTGCCATGTGCTAGTTCCCAGGGTCTGAAATGCCTGGTCTTTATTTTGTTTCTTCTAAGGGGGTGGGGATTATGAATAGTCCCCAGGACTCACACAAAGCAAACAAAGACTGCCACATCCCCACACCTATTTACTTATTTTGAGAGAGGGTTTTACTAAGGTGTCCAGACTGCCCTTGAATTCATTCTGAAGCCCAGGCAGGTTTTGTAGTCCTTCCTGAGTGCTGGAAATACTGGCCTATGCCACCACACAGCTGACTTTTAACTTTCTGTATGCATCAGCCCCGTCAGGAACTGTTGGGACCCTGCAAGCCTCAAGAAGGGTAGGGGAACGATCCAAGCAAGGAAAAGACTGAAACTTGAGTCAGCACCACCTTTGAAAATGCTGGGTCAAAACAGGAGGAGTTTGGCCTCAGGGTTTATTTTTTTCTTACATATTTAAATACAGGATAATGTTGGGGAAAGGTTTCCAAGTGACATTTGTAACAAAGCTGTAGGCATAGTGACATAGGAACTCCCTAGCAAAGTAGGAAAGCACCTATGTGGTGACCTTTACGATAATAATGGGTTCTGCTGACTGCTAAACGGTGCTCCTGGCAAGGGCCTAAGGAGGAAAGATGTATAATAAGCATAAGGATAGATTCTGTTGGTAGATGATGCAAAGTACATGGGACCTTTTTCAAGAGGAAGGGTTCTATTCGCTGAGAGACAAAGCTCAGGATTAAGGGGAATTCAAAAAACTGGCTCCATAGAATAGTAAAAGATCACCAGGTGTCAGCCGCCATCCACTCCAGCCTTCTGGGTCACCAGGCATCAGTCATCTTCCTTTGAAGTCTGGTTTTCCAATGGCTTCTTTAAGCTGTGCTTTCTACAAGGAACCTTGATGTAACTCCCCGTCGGCAGTTTGTCCTGGCTCCCTCCAAGCAGTCTATATACCACAGTTGTATTTCTCATGATACTTTGGAAATTTTGATTGGCGGCTTTCTCTCAACTAATAGAGTTTCCTAGTACATAAGTCACAGAGTTCCTTGAGACACCATGTGTGTCATGAATTATAGAAACATAAATGAATAGTTAAGAGGACAGGAGGAGGAAATGAGAAGAACAGAGGTACCGTAGGGTGAAGGTTAGGGAACCTGCTATGAATGTATTTATGAGCCAATAAAATCCCTGTGATACAGAGCCCCAAACTGCCTTCATTCCAGTTACCCTGTCCAGGTCATTAACCTACCATCTTACTCAGCCCCCCTTTCAATTCCAGCACCAGGGATACAATCTTCAGCAAATACTAAGGGCTCAGTCAATATTTGATGAGTTATATTGTGTTAAATTGATAGTCATCTACCATACAGTTCTTATGACCGTCAGGTGCTTCCAACCACCTATCTCACTAGCTAGCTACATTATTTGATTTCTCATAATAAACCAGTGAGGCAGATGTTTCTGTTTGCCTGATGGGAAACTGAGGTGCACACAAGAGACCTTGCCTAGAGTCATTCAGACTGAACTAAGCCACAGCTGCTGAGTCCTTTCTTGCTAATTTCTGATCATATCCTTCCTTTCCACTATTCACTCTGGTCCCTATAACTAAAGTGTTATGTGACTTATCTGAAACCCAGAATTTCATTTGTTTGCTTGCTTGCCTTTGAGACAGACCCAGGCTGGCCTTAGACTTCTGGTGATCCTCCCTGACTCAGCTGAATGCTGGAATTATATAGACTTGTACCACCATGCTTTGGGACAATGTTTGTTCTTAAAACACCTGGGTCTACTTTTGTGTATTTTCTACTACCCTTACCATTCTTAATCCTATTTCTCTAGTAGCTTTGTTTGTGATTGGATAAGTATTGTCCCATATGGATCCACCAGGGCCAGGGAACAGTAACTTATTCAGGTAAGGCCAAATTCATGCAGAGGTATTTTTGGGTATCTCTGACCATCTGATTCCCCTATTCATCAGGTCAGTTGGCTGAGGAGTCATTGTTGAAGGGCCTTCTCTAAGGCAGAGAGCACCCTTGAAGCATGTCCAGGGGTGGAATGGCAGAACTATGTAATCAGTGTGTATCTAGTGCCTTTTCTTCTCCCTTGAGGAAGGACAATCTTTTGCCTAACCTTCTTAAAAGCATCTTTACAGTAACTATCCAGACGAATTTGTGGTTACATTTTAGCAACCATTAGACATTTTCCTTTGATGTCAGATGTTTTTCTCCTTCACGTTGGTACAATGTACATAGAACAGCCCTTAATCATTTTTGCAAACATTGTATTTACTTAATCCTTGAGATAATAATGGAAATCTAGTACTCAGGCTACAGCGGAGGAAATGGAAATTTATTATTCACAATATGGGGATACATGGCTGAGCCATTACTAAGGCCTGCTTGTGACTCCCAACCATATCTTGGGGCTGGAGGCATGGCTCAGTGGTTAAGAGCACTGGCTGCTCTTCCAAAGGATCCAAGTTTTATTTATAGCATCCACATAGAAGCTCACACCCAGCCAGGTGCATGCCTTTAATCCCAGCATTTGGGAGGCAGAGGCAGGTGGATTTCTGAGTTTGAGGCCAGCCTGGTCTATCTACAAAGTGAGTCCCAGGATAGCTAGGGCTATACAGAGAAACCCTGTCTCGAAAAAACAGCAACAAAAAAACAAACAAAAAAAACAAAAGGTCACACCCATCTATATCTTTAATTCCAGGGTACCTGATTCCCTCTGTGGGCCTCCAAATGTAGCAAGCATGCATGTTGTGCATATACATACATGTAGATAAACCATTCATTGCAGAAAGAATATCTTGTATATTGTATGGATGCATCACCTGTCAATTAAAAAGCCTATGGCCTGCGGCTTAGGCATGAAATAGAGGTGGGATATCTCATAGCAGAAAGAATTCTGGGAGAGAGAAGGAGAGTCACTGAAGAGAAGTAACAAGACAGACTCATGGTACCAGGCACAGGTAACCAGCTATGGAGCAGAATGTAGGCTAAAAATAATTGGATTATTTTAGTTATGATCTGATCAGAATAGAGCCTAGCTATATGGCCAAGTTATTTGTAAATATATTTTGAGTTTGAGTCTTATTTCTGGGAGCATGGGGCTGGGAGGAAGAACTGGGTTTAACTACAACAAAATGGCCCCTAATTTACAGCAGTTAAAACCCAAGCTTACATCCTAAAAGGCCTGGGTAAAAAGTCGAAAAAGTCTGGCTAACAGAACAAGAAGTCTGGTCTCTTAAATAAAAATACAAACACAGATCAAAGCTTCCCAGAACACCACAAGATGAATGGCTGGGAAATAAATTTGCTTTATCTCCAGCCATGGAGCAAGAACCTACAGATAGGTAGTAGGAAGATGGCTTTTTAAAGAAGTCCCTACTCAACTTAAAAGCAAAACACTAAAGTTGGGGCTTCTCCCAAAGGCAGAATGTCTGAGGGGGAAGAGCCAGCTCCTGTTTACACACCAGCTAAACGCAGCCAACACAACAGTGGATAGAGACCACAGCTACAGAATAAGCTGTGGGGAGCCGCCCGATTGCCTCCCTCATCCGCCATTACAAGATGGCCCCTGTATCCAGTTTGGCTCAGCGGTAAACAGGCTGCTGCGCAGGCGTCTGGCTAGCTTCCACCTTCCTGTTAACTGGTCACTCCCGTGCGTCATCTGGCCTGACTGTCAGAGAGCCGATGTGACAGTTCCACGTCCTAGGCGAGAGTCGCATCCTATATAAGGGTGGGGTTCTTTCCCCTCGGGGTCCTCTACAACTGTAAGCTTATGCTCTCCCTCTCAAGACGCATTAAAGCTGAACTGCAGAAGGATCCTGTACGTGTCTTGCGTTATTCCTGCTGGCGGGAGTCAGCGCGGGACATCTGGTGCCTAAACCCGGGAACGACAATTGTGGGAAGCCACGTTGTAAGCACATCGCCATTACAAGATGGCGATGACATCCGGCTTGCCGTTGGCATAAAAATGCCTTGTGCGAGTGTGCCTGTATCCACGGCGGAGTGCCTTTGGTCACGTCAGATGGCCTGATCGTCTCACAGCCTATTATGA
>NW_022196906.1:62317923-62334552 GCF_008632895.1 Mastomys coucha | reverse complement strand
TTGTGTTTGGCCCCCCTTTTATGGATAGTTAGTAATACTAGTGTTTTTAATGGTAGTTTAGATTGTAGATTAGGGAATTGTTTTTATACCTTATGCTGGGATGCTCAGAGATATCCCCTAGCTGTTGTTATGCGCATGCCCCGCTTTGTGCCAGTCCCAGTGGAGACCACTGGCAGCTTAACATTATTTCGCAGCCGTAGAGATTTTGGCATTTCGGCCATTATTGTAGGTCTCATTGCCACCGTGGCAGTGGGTGCCTCCGTTACTGCATCAGCTATGGCCCTCTCAACTTCAGTGTAAACGGTGCAGACCGTTAATGATCTGTCGACCTCCGTGTCAGTGGCCCTAGACCGCCAGAGCTCGGCAAACACCCAAATACAGGGCGGTCTCATGTTGGTCAATCAGCGCATTGACCTTGTCCAAGAACAATTAGATATCCTGTGGCAGCTGGCCCAATTGGGGTGTGAGCAGAAATTTCCTGGTCTTTGTGTTACTTCTATACAATATGAAAATTTTACTAGAGCAGCTAATCTGTCGAAAGATCTCTCCTCCTTTATACTGCAGAACTGGATTGCTGAATTTGAACAGACCCTCCGAGAGCTGCGAATGGCCATCATTCAAGTTAACTCCACGCGCTTAGACCTGTCCCTCACTGAAGAAGGAGTGGGTGGGGGTGGGTATATTTGGAGCGGCTCTCTGTTGCGGGCTGGTGCTGCTCCTCTGGCTGTTAGGCAAAATCAGGACCCAGAATCGCAGAGACAAGGTGGTTTTAGCACAGGCGCTTGTTGCTTTGGAACAGGGCGCCCCGGTTGACTTTTGGCTTAGCATGCTGAAAGAGTAACGTGATCACCGAGCCCATACCCAGCAGACACAAGAGCCCCACCTAGAAATGATAGCCCTTGCACCCCCGGGAGCCTTGCCTCCATTGCACTGGGATGGGTATCATTCCTTTCTTTCTCCTTTGGCCCTTGCACTCAGAGGACTTGATTCCATTGCACCTGATAGGACAAAGGTGTATACCAGGCTATAGATCCTCGATCGCCTTTTCCTCCAGCAAGAAGGACATCGCTTGATCGGACTAATATCTGGTTTTCTGGCATTGCGCGCTGGTGTAGGTGGCTCTTAAAGAATTTAGAAGGGGGAGATGTGGGGAGCCGCCCGATTGCCTCCCTCATCCGCCATTACAAGATGGCCCCTGTATCCAGTTTGGCTCAGCGGTAAACACGCTCCTGCACAGGCGCCTGGCTAGCTTCCACCTTCCTGTTAACTGGTCACTCCCGTGCGTCATCTGGCCTGACTGTCAGAGAGCCAATGTGACAGTTCCACGTCCTAGGCGAGAGTCGCATCCTATATAAGGGTGGGGTTCTTTCCCCTCGGGGTCCTCTACAACTGTAAGCTTATGCTCTCCCTCTCAAGACGCATTAAAGCTGAACTGCAGAAGGATCCTGTACGTGTCTTGCGTTATTCCTGCTGGCGGGAGTCAGCGCGGGACAATAAGCCACTTCAAGTTCTTTCAAACTTGGCAGGGCAGGTTGGCCCAATTCTGTTCTATGGGAATTAATGCTCTGTGTTTGTGGCTTGCCAAAATGCAGCCCTAGGCTGGTTGCTGCCAGCAGAAGGCTGAAACACCTCCCTGTAAACTAAGGGGACGGGGGCATGACCAGGCACAGCACAGTGTCATCTATCCAACAGTAAACAGTGGGACAGTAGGGACAGGCAGCTCTTTGTGAACTCTGGACCAGCCTGATCTACACAATAAAGTCATGGTGGGATCCTTTACTGATGGCTGCAGCTACTTACAAATAACAATTTGAGATTCAAAATGACAGTTTTTCCTTAAAAGTTTTATATAGGTTTTTGCTTAATAATAATTAGGAGGGACTTCAGCAATTTAAATACTCATGAATCTTAAATTTATATAAAGAGAAAGAGGAATATGAGTAGTATAGAAGGTATGTTTATAATTTCTGTTATATAAGAAGAGGAATATGAGTTTAGAAGATATGTTTATAATTTGTTTAAAGAGAAAGAGGAATATTAGTTTAGAAAGTATGTTTATAATTTCTGTTATAATTTCAAATAGAAAATAATGCTTTTCTTTGAAGAGGAACTTTAGAAAATTCCACCAGACTCCTCCCCTCCTGGAAGTGAAAGGTCATAAAGAACATAGGCACCCCTCCACTCCAGAAGGGAGGAGCCAATTATATTCCTCAGACCACAAGGAGGAGGGACTGACCACCAGAGCCCATAGACACATTCCACGACCGTTACCCACCCACCATTCCCTATAGACCAATCAGTTTAAAAGTCACACTGTTCTGCCAGTGGGCTGCACATGGTCATTCTCTCTCTCCACATGCAAGGCGACCCCAACATGCTGGAACAATAAATTCCTCTTGCTTTTTGCATCGATTCCTGGCTCTGCGTTGTTCACTCAGGGAGTCCTCTGTAAGATAAGGCTCGCCAAGTCTTACACTTGGTACATGGTGCAGGAATCCAACTCCTTATGGGAACACACTTGGAGCGGTAAATCGGAGGTCTTGAGCTTTTACCGTGGTTTCTGTTTGTCTTGCTGTTTGTCAAAGTCTGAGTCTGTAGGTCTGTTTGAACTTTTGCTTGCAAGTGTCGTCAGGAGGGTTGGAGAGCCTACAGTGTCTGATGCAGTCAAGCGCGGTCTGCAGACATGCCTTAACATCGTGACCACGGGGGGGGGGGGGGGGGGGGGGGGGGGGGGGGGACTGAAGGATGCTTCAGTCCCCTCCTTCCCCCTTGAGGGAGCCAGAAAAGATCTGCTCCTTTTGGAAACAGCAAGACAGTATTGGTGGGAGCTGAGCAGAGTCCTGCTTTAACCTGGTTTATCTGGCTCATGCTGTATGGGCAGAGGCACCTGGTTTATATTGGCATGGCTGGAGCCAGCCGAGCAAACTGTGTGTTGTTTTTCTCTGTGTTTGTTAGTATCTCATTCTGTGTTCTTGGACTTAGATTGACGACAATTTTTTGGACATTGGACAGACTGAAAGACAAATTACTCTCTGCTTCTCTGCATGACCCACTTGTAGGGACTTTTGACTTGCAGGTGATCAAAGCAGTAGAGGAGAGAGTTGTCAGGCCAGGATCCTTCAGGCACCTGGTCCAAGGGCCCTATATAATTACCTAGAAGAATCAAGTGGAGCACACACACCCCCTTCTCATGCCAGGAGCCAGGGCCTTAACCATGGCCTTGTGGAAATTTACTAGCTTGCACATACAGCCCTGAGAGAACTTGTGTAGTCTAACAGTAAGAATGTGTGGGTGTGGAGGACACTGTGACAGCTGGTTCCAGAGACTCAAGATTGCCACTTGGCCTTTGGAAAGCTCCCAGGGCTCTTCCCCCCTCCTTGAAGCCTCCTCTTGTTTATGCTTATATTGCCACCCTTGAAGTAAAGTTTTCAGAGCTTGATCAGAAACCTGTCTTGCTCTCATTCTTCGTGTCTCTTATCCCGCCTCAGTCCCTCTCCCCTGCCCTCAGTCCCGGCTGAATGCCCCCAAGAGTCAGGGAAACTGGCGCCCAGCGTGGGGCCCCTGAGTCTGGGGTCCAAGAAGACCACCACTCGAAGACCATCATTCTAAGAGGACGTCCTCCCCCAACCCCCACCCCCCGAGAGTGAAGATCCACATTGGATCACTGCTTTGTCAAGAAGTGAGTGAAGGTCTTCACAAGGAGCGCCGCAGGTCACCCGCCTGTGAGGTTGATCTGGGAAAGGTAAGAAGAGTGGTAAAACTATGAGACAAGATTAAGTAAGCATGAATTGTTTTTAAAGGGTCTCAAGGAGTCCCTCAAGACACGAAGAACATGGGTTAAGTAAAAAAGATTTAAAAAAATTATTTTTGAAAGTTTGTAAACATTGGCCAAATATTCAAGAAGTAGTTAAAGAGAGAATAGGTTTTAGAATCTGTCCATATGTCTGTCAATTTATGTATGATTTTTGTTTTGTTGTTTAAATGATTGTTCTGTGTTTTGTGTTGAAAAAAAAATGGTTAAAACCTTATCTGCTGGTTGTCCATTCCTTTGATTTAGTTTAACTTGTTTAAAAGCAGTCTCAGTTTGCACCACAGAAACTGATAAGCCACTGCACTGTGGCTGGGAGTTACGTACAGCTGAAAAATCCCTGTGAACAAGCTGCTCTTAAAGGGGACAACAGCTTTTTGCTTGTAACATTGATAACAGAAAGTTAGCTTAAAATTGGTAACTCAGGGTTGGAGACATTCTAAACAATATGTGGTATAAACCAGCCCAGGAAAACAGGTCTTTAAAGATACTTCTAAATTGGGGTAATATTTTATGTAATTCTTATTCTAGAAACTAGACTTATAAGGGATTAGCTTTAAAACAATGTCTCTTTAATGATGTATTAAAAGTTGCACTGTCATGCATTCATATGTAAGAATTGGCAGCCAAACTTCGTAACATGACAGTAATGCTCTTGGTATTGATTTTAAAGAGAATGGATTGTTTAAAACTGGGTTTTGTTTGTCAAAGTTATGGTTATGCCTTAATATTACAAAAGAAACTTAAAAAAAGTATGGTAAAATTGCCAGTGTTCCATTGGCTGCAGTTTGTAGTCTGATAGCAAGATCAGGATTCTTAACTCACCCATATTTTGCAATTAGGATGATTGTAATAGTAATAGTTAAAAACAACTGTGGCCAGTATGGGCCCAAAGCCCCTTTTGCATAAGCTTTATTGGATACAGTGGTAAAAGCAAAATTTAACCCCCCAAGGTTGGAAATGAGATCTCAGTGAGAATGTATTTGGCATCAAACAGGTTCCTGATAAACTGTTTCAAGGAGTTTGTACTACTAAAAACAGCTAGTAGAATTTTTGAAGACCCTCAAGAAAGGTTTCCTTTTGTTACACAGTTGTCTCATGAGAAGGCTAATGCAGCTCTCTGCGGCCATATAAAGCAAAGACAGACTTATCTGGATATATTCATCTTTGCGCCAAAATTAGACCCTCATACAATCATAGTCTAGCTATGTTTGCTGCCTTGCAGGGGATTATAGTACATTCAAGCAATGCTTTCCCAGCGCTGAGGTGATAAGGAATGTTTTAAGTATAAATCATCATATAAATCATCCTAGGAAAAACTGTCCAAAAATTAGAGGCATAGATATACAGAGAATTGCTCCTCTGGAATCTAAACTCACTGCAGGAGGTGTAATCTTTGGGCCTGGACTTGGGCAGTATACTCAGTATATTTTTTATACTCAGATTAAAAAATATTTTACATTCGAGTTAATGCAAACCTCAAAGCAGTCTCAGCAAGGCTTGTAAGGTATTTCTTTTGTTTCCCTGCCTAGGGAAGTTTTTGTGGACTTGCTTTCCTTGCCTCCACGGAATTGTTTTTAAGACAAAACAGCATTATCATAGATCTATCCAGGTGTTGTTCAAAGTAAAATTTAAATTTAAGATTTATGAAAGGTCAATGATGCTGTAGAACTTACAGAGGTATTACAATCTGGCCTGCCTACTTCATATAAAATTATTGTGTATTTAGAAGCTTGGTTGTTTATAATCATTACAAAGTTTTGACTTTAGGAATGGCAAATGGCCTTACATTATGAAAAAAAATTCTGCTTCAGTACAAGAAGCTAGGACCTTGAATTTTTCAGTGTATGTTTATTTAATCCCTCTAAAAAGAAATTTTACTACCTTTGCTCTTACACCACAAGCTTTAAAAATTTTGGAGTAGTTGTTGCTCCAGAGAAAGCTTCTGTATTCAATTGTTATCAATCATAATCACTTATAATCAAATGTTAATTATTGTTACTCAATGTGCCCACAGCAATTCTTTGGCAAAAGAGAGCATTAATGTAGATTCATCCTTCTTTATCGCCAAGTAAATTTTTAACATCCTATTATGAAGCTGTTGTGGTGTTAATAAAGAATTATAGGATAGAATCATGAAAGTATTTTGGAACGAATGTCTTAAAAACCTGACGAGACATCTATTCCTTGTTTCAAACAGCAATTAAATTGGTTATTGCAGAATATTGATTGGTATTTGGTCTATTACATAGCAAAATTGATAATATATTTCCTGTAAATTTATGTATGCATCCCATAAAGAATACATCTACTGTATTTATAAACAGCCCTTCTATGGGAGAAAAGTATATGTTATTGGATTACATGTTTATTCTCATGAGTTTCCCTCTACTTCAGCACAAATAATTGAACTACGTGCTGTAGTTACTTATTAAATTGCTAAAAATCAAGCTTTTAATTTGTATATTGATAGCCAAGATAGATAGATAGATAGATAGATAGATAGATAGATAGATAGATGATAGATAGGGGTTTACAGTTGCTTAAAATTGTTTCTTTTTTAGATACTAATTCTCAAGTTTTGCAATTGTGTATATATATACAACTCAAGAGGAAGTACCTTTCCTTTTAAGGACTGTCTTTAGACATTGGAGAACTCATCCTGGACTGCCTGGACAAGACCCCTAAGGCAATGCCACAGCAGATTTGTATCCCAGGCAGATAATGGGCCTTACACAAGAACAATTGGCCATATAATCTCATTCTTTACATCATCAAAATAGTAATGGCTTCAGATAATAATTTGGTATTTTTAGAGAATGTGCATGCCAAATTGTAAAGACTTGTTCTCAGTGTCCTCAGTTTCTACCTGTACCACATAATGGTGTTAATTCTGGAGGACTTATACTTAATTATTGCAAATGGATACTTATATTTCTGATTAAAAGGTTAAAAATAAAAATAAAATCTGTACATGTGACTATTGATATGTTTTCAGGCTTTCTAGTTACAATTGCCTTAACAGGAAAAGCAACTAAAACTGTAATTGGTCATTGCCTACATTATTTTTCTATGCTTGGTGTTCCTAATCAGATTAAAACAGATTATGGAACTGACTATTACAGTCAAACATTTGAGATGTTTTGTCAACAATTTAATGTTACCCATATTACTGAGACTTTATATAATTCTCAGGAACAAGAAATTGTTAAATGTGTGCATGGCACTCTTGAAAATTTTGCTTTAAAAAAAAGGAGCAATTATATCCCCATGCACATTATTTAAAATCACACTTTTTGTTTTTAAGATTTTAAAATTTGGATGCCAAGGAACTCTTTGCTGAGTGTCTATAGCATCCTACAACTAGGTATACTCATGTCTAGTTGATATAGAAGGATCCACTTATTGCATATGACATGATCCTGATCAGGTGTTTAATATGGGGAAGAAGGGATATTTGTGTTTTTTCCACAGAACACTACAAGAGCTTGCTAGCTCCCAGAGTGATTGGTGTGACATGCTGACCTGTGAGCTAGCTGAGTGCCCTGACAATGATGATAGAAAAGCTGTATGGGCCTACATCCCTGATCCACTCCCTTTTACATCCAACAGTGAGGCCTAGAAGCTTACATCCAACAAGAAGGCCTAGAAGTTGTGGTAATGGTAAACAACACTAAGTTGATGGATATGCATGCTGGAGGAAATTTCACTATCAATAGAGAAATTAAATACCAAGGATTGGGAACTAGTGCCTCCATAGGCCTTAGTGTAGGAGACGCAGCTACAGGCGCTTCTGCCCTAGTTTTGCTAGGCCAAAAACATGGATAAAGATTTGCTGTGTCTTCCAGTGACCCTAGTTCCTCAGTTGACCTTGCTAACTCCAGAGGAGTATTTGAGCTGGAATAACCCCTCAGATTATCAGAATGAAGTGAGCTGTTTTCCTCCCCTCAGTGGCCGGCGCCTCCTTGGTAACCTCTGTTGTGACTGCTGGTTTGGCTGGGAAGGGCTTTAGCCTATTCTCTTCTCACCACCAAATTATCCCGACAATTTGCATTGGCAGTGGAAGCCTCCACTGAATCATTAGCTTCTTTACAGAGACAACTTCCCTCGTCCAAGTTGCCTTACAGAATCGATGAGCACTTGATTTGCTGACCACTGAGAAGGGTGGCACCTGTTTATTTTTGAAAGAAGAATGCTGTTTTTATGTAAATGAGCTCAGCCTAGTGGAGACTCCGGTCCAACAGTTACACAAACTTCATTTGGAGCTCCAGAGAAAACAGTTTTCAGCTGCTGCCGATAATTGGTGGAAGTCCTCCATGTTCACCCTCTTGATATTTCTCCTCGGACTTTTAATAAGCACTTTATTAGTAGTAGCTTTGGGGCCTTTCATTTTTAACAAAATTACTGATTTTATAAAGCAGCAGATTGATTCCATGGCATCAAGACCCTTACAAATTCCTTATCATAGGCTTGATTTGGCTGATAGAGGCCTTGCTGAACCTGAGGTGGATCATTCTCCTTTAGGATTCAGACCTGTGCATACTGGTTCTGGAAAAAAATGAATCCAGTATGGGCACCAACGTGGGCTGGGAGGCTTAAGCACCGCAGGGGAAGGTCCCACGCAGACCGTCTCTGAATTCTCCGTGAGACAAACCTGGTTTGCAAGGAAGTTGGTATCTGTTCTTTAACCTTATCCTAAGGAATTTCAAAGGCTCTGCCTCCCCTCCCCAAAAGATACCAAGAGCCATGACTGTGGGACATACTGGTAATCTGACCCACGGGAGGAATCAGGTCAATACTCTCCCCGCTGGTTAACACCCACTCATCCAAGGATGAGGCAACTATTGATCACCTCGGTAGTTTGTTCCTTAAGACATCATATTTAAAAATAATAAAGAGGGAGAAGATGCCTGGAGCCATGGCCTTAACCATGGCCTTGTGGAAATTTACTAGCTTACACATACAGCCCTGAGAGAACTTGTATAGTCTAACAGTAAGAATGTGTGGGTGTGGAGGACACTGTGACAGCTGGTTCCAGAGACTGAAGATTGCCACCTGGCCTTCGGAAAGCCCTGCGGCTCTTCCCCCCTCGTTGAAGCCTCCTCTTGTTTATGCTTATATTGCCATCCCTGAAGTAAAGTTTTCAGAGCTTGATCAGAAACCTGTCTTGCTCTCATTCTTCGTATCTCTGGTCCCGCCTCAGTCTCTCTCCCCTGCCCTAAGGTCCCTACTGAATGCCCCGCAGGTCGGGGTACTCTCATAAAAGCCTTTCTTTCCCAAGACCCACCTCACAGGTTCTGGCCGTCAGGAAGAAGGAAGCACGGGAGGAGGGATCTGGACCTGATAAACTTTTCATCCTCCAAGACCCTTCAACAGCTGTTCTGTTATTCCAGAACTTCATCCTCCAAATCTCCCTACCCTAGCACCCATGGCCCTGCCAGAGCCGGTACTGGTTCCAGGATCCTCAGCCCATACGAGACCGGGGCCATTGCACCCTCCACTTTACCGGAGGGAGGAGCAGGAGGAGGCCTTAGAGCCACCTCCCCTCATACCATGGTGGCTCTCCCACTAAGGGCACATGGACCTCTGAAAAAAGGCAATCAGGCTATGCAATATTGGGTCTGCTCTTTGGCTGACTTGTGTAACTGGAAGGCCCAGCCCCTAACCCCCCTTTTCCAAGCAGCCAGTTAATCTCTTTGAGACTTTTAGTTATAATGCAGGAAGCTAGAAAGAATACCCCCTCAGACACGGTCACACCATCCATTGACCAGGTTGTTGTGGACAGGGGCCTCTCTCTGATTACACCTGACTGGGACTTTAAAAGCCTACCACCAGATTCCACTGGCAGGTCTCAAGGGGGCCACATGACAACCCACAAATTTGACCAAGGTATGTGAGGTTAAGCAGAGACCAGCTGAGTCGCCTGCAGCCTTTCTAGAGAGGCTCATGGAGGCATTTCACCAATATGCACCCTATGACCCCAGCAGCAAAGAGCATAAAACTACTGTGACGATGGCTTTTCTAGACCAGGCTAGTAGAAATTTTAGGGAAAAGCTTCAGAGGCTAGAAAGACAAGATAAGCCATTGAGGGATTTAGTGCAGGTTGCTGAGAAAGTCTACCATTAGACAGAGAAAGAAGAGCAGAGAAAGAGAAAAAAAAGCATCAGGGAAGGAATCTACAGAGAGTCTGTACTTACTACTTAGTACTTAGGGAAAGCAGAGAAGAGAGACTCCAACCATAGAGACAGAAAACCCTTTGAAAAGGACCAGTGGGTATACTGCAAGGAGAGAGGCCAATGGGCTCGAGAGTATCCTAACAAATGGAAGCTGGGAGCAGGAAGTCCCAAGCCTTGGGAAAAGCACCCCAGAAGGCAAAGGTCTTAGCCCTGGGTGAAGACAGTGATTAGGGGAGATAGGGTTTGGACCCCCTCCCTGAACCCAGTATAACTCTTGAGGGCGGAAGGGAAGCCCACTCAATTCTTGGATATAGGGGCTCAACACTTCGTCCTCCAAACCTATGGCGCCATTTCCAAGAAAAGATCTTGGGTCCCAGAAGCCACTGGCACCAAAATGTATTCATGAACAACCTGTCGAACATTGGACCTAGGGATGGGCCAGGTATCCCATTCATTTAGGGTCGCCCCAGACTGTCCCTATACTCTGTTGGGGCGAGATATACTCTCCAAAATGGGGGCCCAGATACACTTCTCCTTTTGCTGGCCCAAAAGGAGAGAGACACCTCTCAGACTGACCCTGCCGAAAGCCAAGGCTGCCTGGTTTACAGATGGGAGCAGTTTTCTCCATGAAGGTCAGAGACAAGAAGGTGCTGCTGTGGTGGACTGCACAAATATCTGGGCAGAACCTCTACTCCCTGGCATGTTGACACAGAAAGTGGAGCTAATTGCCCTCACCAGGGCCTTGGAACTTGGAGCCAGCAAGAAAAATTAGCATCCATCCGGATAGCAGGTATGCTTTTGCCACAGCCAATGTCCACAGGTCTATGTGCCGAGAGAGGACTCTTTCACATTAGAGGAAATAAATAGGAAATCTTGGACCTTTTGGATGACCTAACGAATCCAGCAATGAATTCGTTGCCCAGGACCTCAGAAGAGAAGAGACTCAAGTGTTCCAGGATAATAACCAGACAAATCAAATGGCTCAAAAGTGACTCTGCAGGAGCCTCTCCTGGTTATGGGTCTGCAAGAAACACCTGCTTGGAAATGGGAACGGACTAAGATGGCTTCACTTAAATATATACATATATATATTCCTCAGGTTCTGGGCCAGAGAGATAGTAGAACAGTGTAAGGTATGCCAGCAAGTGAATGCTTATGCAGCCAAGAGTAAACAGGGCAAAAGACCTAGGGGAGAACAGCCTGGAGTTTATCGGCAGATTGATTTTACAGAAGTTAAGCCAGGAAAATATGGTTACAAATACCTTCTAGTGTTTGTAGATACTTTTTCTGGATGGGTTGAGGCTTTCCCCACCAAACAGGAAACAGCTACCATGATAGCTAAGAAGATATTAGAAGAAATATCCCAGAGGTTCATAGTGCCCAAAGTAATCAAATTGGACAATGGTCCTGCTTTTGTCTCTTAAGGTAAGTCAGGGATTGACAGAGATACTGGGAACTAATTGGAAGCTCCATTGTGTGTACTGTCCCCAGAATTCAGGGAAGGTAGAGAAAATAAACAGAACCCTACAAGAGACTGTGACTAAATTAGAGACTGGCTCAGACTGGTTGGTGCCCCTCCCCTTGACCCTGAACACCCCCTACCATTTTAACTTGACCCCTTTTGAGATCTATATAAAGGCTCACCAGACAGGGTGCGCGTAGTTGTTCTCTCTCTCCACCAGCAGGGCGACCCCAACACATTCCTCTTGCTTTTTGCATTGATTCCCGGCTCTGTGTTGTTCACTCAGGGAGTCCCTGGTAAGCTAAGGCTCACCAGAGTCTTGAGTCTGTTGCCAAAAAAAAAAAAAAAAAAAAAAAAATTTGCCCCAGGAAAGGTCCATTCTGCTAGTCGATGTGGGGATCCAGAGTTGGGGTTAGGGCAGAACTGTTTTTTTTTTTATCCAACAGAAGAAAAGCTATGCTCATGAGAGCTAGCTAGCATGGGGTAGAGTTCCATGCCACTCTCAGCAGCCAGCCTGTCTCCTGGGACTGTGGGGTTTCCATAGGAGAGCTGTGGCAGCTCATGAGAGCAAACTTCAAAATGGGTGTCACACTGGGATGACCAACCAGTCTCTATAAACGTTGGCTTCCATGGGAGAATTAGTGATTACTCAGCCTAGCACATTGTGCAAGCTATAAAAACTCAGCAAATCCATGATGACTTCAAAGCATGCTTATACAGTAAAAGAAGGGAATTTGAATGAAGTTAAATATAGAGAAGGTAGTAATTTAATTTATATAAAAAGCAAAGGGATAAAAATATATTTATCCACAGTGATATTCATCTCCAAAAAGAGAAAGTGAAAGAAATGGGAATTGATATTTTTTTCAAGGATACATAGATAACTCCAAGCCTTTAATATCAATATGTGGGAGACAAAGGACAGGTAGATTTCTTATGAGTCAGAGGCCAGGCTAATCTACAGAGCAAATCCAAGTTAGTCTGGCTACAGAGACGCCCTATCTCAATAAATGATAATTGTTTTAATTTTTTTAAATTATCAAAATGAAGGTGATTGTAAGTTCAGTAATTGTAATGATACTATAAATCCTCTGAGAAAGATGAAAATAGAGCACATCTAAATAAAAAAGGGACTGCCAAATTAAACCAGCCTATACTTTTGATAACTTTGGGTTGCTGGACCAAGGACATGCTTTTTGAGAAGAAGGCTTTTTATTTGTGTTAACAGAAAAAAAGAAAAGGAAAAAAGAAAAGGCTTTTGATTCCTTTCAAAGAAATAAGGATCAGATGTGATAGAGAAAGGGCCCCTGAAGATCTTGGCTGCTAACAGGAAAGAAAAAAAAAAGCAAGAAAACCAAACATGATGAGTAACATAATTTGCAGATCCTTCTACATGAGACTAGCTCTAAAACTGATTGAGACATAAAAAATGTCTCTAGCCAGAACTTCAGCTATACATAGCCTAGCATATAGGCTTAGATTTTTAAAAACCTACCCTTTAATACGGGTTTTTAAATGTTCTAACCTCTCTTCTAGCCTACCACCCAACAGAGGTAGTGGGAAGGAAAGGTTAATTAGGGCCAAGTAGGGTGTGGACCTGTTTAGAAATAGGTTTTTGGAACGATTCCAATCTTCATTGTCAGGATATCAGCAGTTCAGTTCACGTAAATCAGCAGTAGTTACTCGATCCACTCTCAAACACTATTTACAAATCAGCAATGACAGTTTGATCTAGAAGAAACCACGAGGCTCTGCCAATTAGCCTGAGTCCATGGAAGCCACCAGAAGTCACCAGAACACCACCAGACATTCTTTGGTCTGTTTCTCTCTATGAAGTCATGACAAATGAAAAGTCAGTGGAGAAGTGAAGGTGAACCAATGCCACAGTGTTGTCAGCAAAGACCTGGTGTCAGCAAAGCCCAACAAAGACCAGCAAAGAGTGGCAAAGCAAATCAACACCACAGTGCCATCCACTGTCTTTTGGGTTATATTTATACCCTTTTTCAAACACCATGTTTTCTCTCAAGTGTGTGTTCTAGCAAAACATCACATACCCTTTTTTCTAGGTAGCTTCCAGAAAAACACCATGTGCCTGTTTGACACAATTGAGTCTCAAAACAAAAACAAAAACAAAATTTCCATTTCAAATGGATCTTGTCAGCTAAAGTCCTCAGAATTCACCATGCCATCCTTTCATATGGCATGCATTAAAGTTTATATTACAATTTGGTTATATGATCAAACTAACTCCTAAACAAAGACAGTTGTTTTTCACCTGCTCAAGGAGCAAAAGTTCATCCTTAACTGATTTGCACACTCTGCAAATACATATACACCATACAAATGTCTTTACAGAACTAAAAATTGGTTGTAAGGCTTGTATATTGCAGAATGAAACACCAGGAGGACAGCCCTGACAGGATTCACCCATGAGTATCTTGGGATGCACAGACCTGCTGTTCCAGCTCCTCAAACTGATGCTGATTCCAGAGGCATCCTTTCAGAACAGAAAAGACTGCTAATTCCAGATGACTTTGGTTCATCCAGCCTTTCAGACTGTTCCAGTCAGAACTTCAGTTCAGCCCTGAACTTAGCAACACATAGTGACTGGACAACAAATGATGCCAGCTAGATTTCTTTTGACTTAAACATTTTTCCAATATCCTTTTGGGCCCCAAACAATAATTCTTCAATTCATCATGAAGGAACTATAAGAAGGCCGTTGTCCCACTCCCTTAAGTTGGGGAGTATGGTTTCAGTCATTTTATAAACATGTTGTCATTTTAGGAGATTTACAAAATGATTATGGTCTTGGAGATGGAGGAAACAAAATAAGAAGGTTAGGCTCAGGGATTTCTAGTTTTCCTTTCCAATTCTTTATCCTTCCTTAGACAAAGGGTGTGGGCTGAAAAGAAAAAGGAGGGATATAGAAATATTATAAGAAATTAGACAAATAGGGGTAGATTATTGAACTTATTCTTAAACCAAAAAATATTTTGAGGCCATAATCTTACATTGGTACAGAAGTTGTATATTGATACAAAAATAAGGTTATATTTTGTTACAATAGTACAGAACTTTGTATACTGATACAGGTTCAAGGTTTTCAATGGTATAAATCTTTGTATGTTGATACAAAATTTAAGATTTTCTTACAACATATTATAGATATGTTTTAATTCTTGGATAGGCATTGCATCTATACTACTCAAATATATAAGGTTTAGTTCCAATTCTTTTAATAGCTGCTGTTACAAGTTGTTTAGGATGATTAAATAATGCAAGTCAATAATCAACCAATTACTCAAACTCAGTCAGGTTATATACTAGTCTGGATTATCACAAAAATATACATCCTGAGCTGTACAGATAATAGGTAGCTGGAGACAGGCAGTGTTTGCTATGAAAAAATGGTCTTCAAAAGTGTCAGAGATTCATGGAATATGGCATTTAAAGTTAATAAAAGATCTTAGGATTATGAGGTAGATCTGTTCCTGACACTATCCTCATTGTCCTTCAAAATATATGTGCATCAATAACCTCAATGTGGAGTTGCTTCAATTATGACAAACTAGCCACTGGGCAAGAAATGTCCTAATTTTATCTACAGACAAAATACTGTTAAAAAGGACAAATAGATGCAGGATAGTCAACTTCTAAGCTCTACCAAGACAGAGTAAGCTAGTCTTTCATAATTTCTGCTTGACTTAAAGTCTTTCAGATGGGTCAGAAGGCTGAAGGTAAATGCTCCAAAATTATAAAGAATACTGGGGACTGTCTAGGAAGTTGGCTGTCTCTGCCATTTATTTAATTTTTGGAAGCTGTGTTCCTGTGCTTTCTTCATATTCAAATAATATTTGTTCTCATATCTCTGATGAAGTTGAAGACAAAATATAGTCTCATGATTAAAGTTGTTTAACATTTAGGAGAATGTTCTAAGTCTAAGATGATGTTTTTAGGTTATTAATTCAAGTTAAGATAAAAGTTGATTTAGATATAAAATTCCAAACTCACCAAGATAGGATAGGTAGAATACTTTATCTAAATTGCCAAATATAAGTGGACCAGACATTATAAATATATATCAAACATAGTTTTCATAATTGTTTTATAATTGTTGTATTTGAAACAAAAAGAGCCTTTTATTGGACTAAAAAAGAAATGTAGAGAGAAAATTTTGAGTATTGTATGGATGCATCACCTGTCAATTAAAAAGCCTACGGCTTAGGCAAGAAATAGAAGTAGGACATCTAGGAGGAGAAAGAATTCTGGGGAAGAGAAGGCAGGAAGGTCACTGAAAAGAGGTGAGTAGATGGATGCATGATATCTGAGCACAGATAATCAGCAATGTGGCAGAGTATAGGTTAAAATAGTTGGGTTATTTCAGTTATAGTCTACTCAAAATAGAGCCTAGCTATATGGCCAAGTTATATGAAAATGTATTTTGAGTGAGGATAGGGCTGAGAGGAAGAACCAGGTTTAACTACAATTCATATACATAAAATCAAAATCCTTCTGTTCTTCTGTTCTTTTAAACAAGATCTGTGTATTCATAGTATGACATAGTCCAATGAATAGTATGACATAGTCCATTGAGTTCCCCTTGTGTAGCATCAGATGGCATTCCAAGAGGATTAGGCAAATAAGGAGCTAATCTAAAATGGTCTCAAACTTATGATTCCCCTGCCTCAGCATCCCCAGATGGGATTACAAGGGTGAGCTTCCTTGTGTACTTTCTAGCTTCATGTTCTGTTCCCCTAAGCACTGCAGGGATTGACTGATAATCCCCAAATTTCCAAGATTTGAGCCATTTCTCTTGGAATGCCATTTGATGCTGCATGAGGCAATAAATCATCTGCTTTATACTATGATTCCCAAACTTCTGGGACTGTAAAATTTTGGAAAATATCCACACATTTTGTAAGGAAGCTACTGCATGAAGACGACACTAAAAGATGCAAGTTATGTGCCATGAAAGTACACTAAGAGAGCAGTGGGCCAGTGGTGGAAGAGCATCCCTTTATTCCCATCATCCTGGAGGCAGATACAGGTGGGTCTTTGTGGATTTCAGGCAAGCTACACAGTGAGACCCTATCAGATATAGATAGAGGGAGAGGGGGAGAGGGAAAGAGACGGAGAAAGAGGGAGGGGGAGAGAGGGAGAAAGAGGGAGGGAGGGAGAGG
>NW_022196906.1:62315863-62317732 GCF_008632895.1 Mastomys coucha | reverse complement strand
AGAGGGAGGGAGGGAGGGAGAGAGGGAGAGAGGAGGGAGAGGGGAAGAGAGGGAGAAAGAGGGAGGGAAGGAGAAAGGGGAGTGAGGGGGGAGAGGGGGAGAGGGGGAGGGAGAGAGAACACAGGGTAATGGAATACAAAGCTAGTGGAGCTAGCAAGAATGAAAGACAGAATATGCTTCTTATGGTAAGACATTGTCATCTCCATGTTCTGCAAACATCCATCATTTCCAAGTTCTACCAAAGCTAAAAGTCTGAAACACATCCTCTGTCCCATCTCACCCTTATAGCTTCACACCAGAGAAGCGTCAGAACCTTGATTCATGAATACTGTGCCAATGGTACTGAATGCTCAACTTTGCTCTTGCCACTCACCCCAACCCCCATTTATTCTATATAATAGGTTAATGGCCACTCCTAAGGAACCCATTGACTTGTATCATCATAGTAGTTGGGTGGAAAAAACTGACATCCAACAGTTTTACAAGGATGGAATGAATACAGACAAACAGGCTACTGCTTAGAGCATTAAAAAAAAAAAAAAAAAAAACTATGTGGAAGTGACTTGCTATAGACATTGCATATATCATGGGGGACAGGCCAACTTGTTGTTTCCTTTCACTCCTGACTGGTCTGGGTCATCCAGAGAGAGAAGATCTCCTTTTGAAGGAGGACAGGAAGACATTTATGTTGAGTCACATTTTCCTTGCCCTCAGTTGAAAATTGACTCAAATTGTTATGTTTCATACTATAAGAATCCCAACACATGCACACACACACACTTCCATTCTTTGCCTGACAGAGACCCAACAAGGTCTCTAAGAGTAAACTGTCATCCAACTGGAAGACAGAGTTTGATAACTGGGACTTAGATTCTGATTGTAGCTGTGATAGCTTTCCATCCTGTGATAAAAATACTGTGAGAAAATGAACTTAGAAGATTTTTGGCTCATGGTTTCAGAAATTTTTGTCCATAGTCAATTTGCTCTGTCGGTTTGGGTCCAAAGAAGCCAGAACATCATGGTATGTGTGTGTATTCATTTCCTAGCAACTGAAAACAACGAGGGGAAGGGAGGGACAACACAAAACCTCCCCCTCACAGTCACATTGCTAATATCCTCTCACTTCCTAGAATTTATATCCGCTCTACAGTAGCCCTTTAGACTGTGAAGCCATGAATGAATTGATATTGTCAATTTCAGAGGCCTCAGGGTGACAGCTCTAAACACTACTGCATGGTGCCATCAGGATGTTTGTTTGGTAAGTCACTGAAGACTCAAATCAGGAGGGCAACTTACATTGGCAGTCTGTTTACATTTGGGCATTCCTGAGGGAGTGGCTCCATGGGGAAGAAAAGCTGTGTGCTAGGCCTAGAACTACCAAGATCAACAGCTAAGTGAGCCCACCAGGTTAGGGTTAGGTGGGCATTGCCTGGATCTGAAGCCATGGGTTTGGGACTGGAGCAGCTTCAAAGCAACAAGTAGTAGCAACTGCTGGTTCTCAGTGAAACTGTCTGGGAAGGATTAAAGGTAAGGCCTTGTTAGAATGGGTGTGGTCTTGTTGAAGGTGTGTCATTGGGGGTGGGGCCTTGACATTTAAACTCTCAGCTATTGCTCCAATGTCATGCCTGCTTGCCTATCATGCTCCCCACCATGATGGTCATGGACTAAATAAGCCTCTGAAACAATAATCAAGACCCAGTTAAATGTTTTCCTTTTATAAGTTGCCTTGGTCATGGTGTTTCATCACAGCAATAGAACAGTAAGGCACCACACAACCCAATGGGCTGGAGACAAAGGTTTCCTGCCACGCACACCTGCGTGATGGCGGTATTTGAGGCGAAAACTTCAAGGAAAGTCAGCCTCCTGCCT
>NW_022196906.1:62309196-62315801 GCF_008632895.1 Mastomys coucha | reverse complement strand
AATTAGCATAAGAATACCTCAACAGAGAGGGCTCTACTCCTCTTCCTCCTGCTCTACACCTGGCTTTTAGAAGTCAGGTGACCCTGGATGTGGGGGTCGTTTTGCCTACGTGACTTCAGTCTAGTACTAGGACTGGAAGAAGAAGGACTTGGACTCACATGCAGGACTAGCACTAGAACTTAGATGGGCTAGGACTCAGATTCATGCACCTGCATTCCCCCGGGCCCAGAGTGCTTGGGCCCGGGGGATGCAGCACCAGTTCAGAGGAGATAGCTGCTGCTTTAGACCCAGTATGTTTCAGATAGCCTCAGAGGTACCTCAACTGTTGAGCTGCCAGATTTTTCATTTTCTCTTTTACAATGATTGTAAAAGCCTCATGTAATATTTAAAGAAATGCACTCAGATTTTACACTACCCGTGTGTAGGCTGTTTGTCAAAGCCGAATCCCGTGCCCACCTGGCCAGAATCCCTTGTCCCGTGGAACAGGGGACCCCCACGAGAAATCCCGGTCCGTGGCAGTTTCCATGCTCCACTACCTTTTTCCCAGTTAGAATGAAGGGCTATGGCACAGCCAACAATTAAGATTCCATTGATTAATACAGATTAGTTCTCACTGCTTTGAGTTAAAGGCTCAAATGTGACATTTTTTGCACCCAAATAATATGAGACTTTTTATCAATTACATATAGAACCAAATGTTTCATTTATATTTGGAAAATATCTTATACACACTTTCTTCAGTTCATATGTCATCCAGGGTATACATTATGTTTTAATATCACTTTGAAATGCATTGTGAGTTGGCAGGTACCTCAAGAAGGTGCAGTGTGTATGCAACTCGAGACTGGCCAGATGATGGTACCAATCTTCTACAAGCAAGAACCCACCATTTCCAAGAAGCATCATGTCACAGAATCCAGCAATCCCATGCTGCTTTGCAGAATGATACCTGCCCTCCCCCACACTCCTGCCCATGCCAGAAAAACCTCCAGATATCACATCCTAAGGCCCTTCTCTGAATCTCTAGTTGGTGGCAGTTCATCTTCTGCAATGGGACCTGAGGGGAAAAGTAGACTCGTGAAATAAAATGCATTTCAAAGGCATCATCTTTCAGTGTGATGCTTTGAGGCATAGTAAGCTTAGGAAAAACTGAAATTCTACAAGAGAGTGTAAGTAGATCCAATTGCTGAAAATTTGTGTTGGGAAAATGCAAGGTTACAAAAATGCATTAAAATGGCACCAGTCAGCTGACTCAGGACAGCTAGTGATGAGCCTACTAATTTGCTAAATTTGTCAAGTGTAGTTGGTGAGTTAAACATACAGATGAATTTCTGCCTAAAGATGGTGATAGTTCTAGAGAGACAGAAGCAAAGCCTCTTTAGGCGGACAATAAAGAAACTCAAGTAAACAACCACAGTTGGAGAGCTTGGATAGGCAGGCTTGTGAGCGAGTGACTGCATCACAAGCAGCCATTTTGGCACTGGTACTTGGAAGGCCATGTGTACTAGGAAACAATACATGCATTTCTTGCAAGCACAAGCCAGAGTGAGACAGGGCTATAGCAAGCCCAGTGTGTGGCCCATGAGCTGCCTACAGCAGGGGATACCTATGAAGGTGACCAAGCATGAAATCAAATTTTCAGGGGGATTTTGTTTTTTTCTTTTGTACATTGGTTAATTCACTTGCACAGTTTTCAAGCATGAACTTTGCAGAAGATAATGTCAACAGTTGGGATACAGCCTGGTGACAGTGTGCACTCTCTCAATGTCCTTACATGAACTAAGCTGGCACGCGTGTAAAGATAAGACAACTGGGGTCCTAAGAAATGGTGATATGTTTCTGCAGGAGCCTGTGGAACCACTGAACCTGGCTTGCTTCAGTGCAGTGCACAAGAGCTCACAGGAGCAGCTCAGTGGTATAACTGAGCACTGGACACAAGGAGGACATCATGGTCCCCAGGGATCGGCAGTTGTGAGCTACAGGGCCTTCTCCTCCCCACACCCTTTGAAGAAAATAATTTGAGAAATGCAGTAAGAGCTCCTGGTTATATTTAATTTGCATATGCAGTGTAAAAAAACTAACATTCTCTTAAAATAATTGCAACAATACTTAAGACTAAGAGTTACAAACTTTCTGTAAAATTGAATAAGAGTAATTAATTAGACTTTGCTGGGCATATGTCCTTTCGTTGCTGCTGCTGCTGCAAGAAAACCATAAAACCAGATCAAAACCAAACAAGCATGTCAGAATGTTTTCATGTGAGCCAAGAATATATATTTAAAATTTTCAATACTATGTTCAGGAATAAAACTAAGAAATAATAAGTACCAGATATTTTACATGTCCTGAAAAATCTAAAGGTCACTTAAAGGGGCTGGAGAGATGGCTCAGTAGTTAGGAATATTTACTATAGAAATATTTATGATAGAAAAGGGTTGTTCTCATTGGACTGAGCACAAGGGTCTCCAATGGAGGAACTAGAGAAAGGACCCAAGGGCCTGAAGGGGTTTGCAGCCCCATAGGAGGAACACAATATGAACCAACCAGTTACCCCTAGAGCTCAGGGACTAAACCGCCAACCAAAGAATACACACGGAGGGACCCTTGGCTTCAGCCACATATGTAGCAAAGGACAGCCTAGTTGGTCATCAATGGAAGGAGAGGCCTTTGATCTTGTGAAGGCTCTATGTCCCAGTGTAGGGGAATTCCAGGGCCAGGAAGTGGGAGAGGGTGGATTGGTGAGCAGGGGAAGGGGGGAGGGAATAGGGGGTTTTTCAGAGGGGAAACCAGGAAAGGGGATAACATTTGAAATGTAAATAAAATATCTAATAAAAAAAAGAGTTATTCCTAAAAAGCCCAGTTTTCAAGAATTACAAGGGTGTAAAGAAAAAGAACCTTGCCGGGCGGTGGTGGCACAACCCTTTAATCCCAGCATTTGGGAGGCAGAGGCAGGCAGATTTCTGAGTTCGAGGCCAGCCTGGTCTACAGAGTGAGTTCCAGGACAGCCAGGACTACACAGAGAAACCCTGTCTCGAAAAAACCAAAAAAAAAAAAAAAGAAAAAGAAAAAGAACCTAACTTCTTCCATATTTTTTTGGTACACAAATGTATGGTTTACTTTTTCAAATTAACTGTGATCATTTTCAAGGATAAAAAGAAAAAAAATCACTTGACAAAATTCAGCATCAGTTCCTAATTAAAAACATGCAGCAAATTAAAGAGTTTTCTCAACTGGATTAAAGATGTCTGCCAAGGACCTATAGCTTGCATAGTATTTAGTTAAAGGCAGAAGAACAACTTCGGAAGTCCAGAAAAAAGTAAACTATTTTCTTTCTCTCTGTGTCTCTATTTGTCTGTCTCTTCTCTCCATTTCAACCTTTCATTAGAAGTTCTAGCCACTGTAATAATGCCAGAAATAAGGGCTAAGGGCAATTTACATCAGAAAAGAATGACTCAACAGGGTTGTCTATAAAGACAGTCTGATGTGGGCTGGGTGTGTGCTGCACACTTGTAACCCAAGCACCCATGAGTTTCAGGCCAGCCTGGATTGTTTATAGTAAGTTTGAGACCAGTATGGAATGCCATGAGATGCTACCTCAACCAAACAAAGCTATGTGGGATGTTCCAAAAAGCCATCAGAATTTATCAAATTTGCAGGTAAATTAAAAAAAAAATTATGCTTAAAATTGCTGGTGTGGGGATGGGAATGCCAGTCCCCTTAAAGATTAAAGTTCCCTAAGTTCTCCAAACAGTGTCCCTCTCACTTGAGTCCAGGCAACTGCATGGCTGTTTCCCAGAAAAGCCAGACCACATCATCCCCACAGAGGGATGACTCGTGGTGCTCTGTCCTGTGGCAACGTTCTCTCTCTGAAGGACCATGCTCTTCATGCTCTGAAGAGTCAGCCTGAGCAGAGTGTGGATCATGAGCATCTGGTGTCTCAGAATCCAAGCCTTTGGTATTAAGCAGTAGCACATACCTTCTTCCTGCTCCGATTATGTTTCCCACCCAACAGGCCCATGTTTCTCTGTTGGCCAGGATGAAAATCTTTAAAGCCTTTGATTCCCTTCCTCACTTTGATGCTCATTCATTTCAGCTATGATAAGTCTACTGAAGGCTCTCTTGTTCTCCCTTTCCCAGTAGACCAAAATGAGAATCTCTGAAGATTATCCAGGTTACATCTCTATTTTCAAATGAGGGTAACATTGTCACATTTCTTTAGACCAAATATTTAATCATTTCCTTTGTGTTCACCTCCAAATGAACAATTGGATAATCTGATGGAAATCCATTAAGCATGTCCAACATTTTTAAACTCAAATGTTCTGTCATCAGACTACATTAAGGAGCTGGGGGTATGGTTCAGTCGTAGAGTGCTTATTAGCATGCTTAAAAGCTTGGGTTCAATCCCCAAAACCACAAAACAGAAAATATTGAGACATCAGGCTACATCAGTCATCTCCATGTAAGATCACTGCAGTCAATACTGTGCTCATGTTCAGAGTAGACCTCTAGAAGGAACCACTATCCTGGAATCCAGCTTCAAGTGTGAAGCACTGGCTTTCAAAATTGGAGGTGCTGGAGCCCCTTTTAGGAGGCCAATGAAAGCTATATAAAAACACTTTCAATACACCAAATTTTCATATAATCATTTTACTACAGAGATTAGCCAGGTAGCATGCAACAGCATGTAAGATGGCAGAAATGTCCACATACATGTTCTCCATGTGGCCAACACATGTTTAAAGATGGCTTTTCAATTACAATGGTTTATATAACATGAAGATTACAGAGCTTATTGAATCCGCACACCAACCCGGTGAGGGGTCTTGATATCCCAATTTTACCCATGAGGAAACCAAAACCCAAAGAAGTCGGGAGACTTTCCAAAATGTCCATGCTCATAGAGGCAGTATCAGAACAAGAACATATATATACTCAGTACTTTGTTCGCGTGCAGAATTTTCAGAGTTAGGAAGTCCAGGATTTCTGCTAACTCCCAAGGGGAGACTTCATGTCAAACCCTTTCAATTTGGGCATGACAGTGGGTTCCACCAGGGACTATAAAGTTATAGGCCAGACCCACCATGTTATTTCTAATTCCATCCTTAAAGGACTACCATCAGCAAGGACACACCAGAAAGCTTGTCATCTGTCATTTCTGACTTTGGAATCCAGATTCAAAACTCTAGTTCAAACAAAACTCAACCTGCTATCAGCAGCAGCAAAGCACAAAGCACACTGATTTGCCTTTAGGTTTGAGGTTTCTCTTTTCACCATAGGTAAGAGCTACTCAGTCACTTCACAGAGGACAGCTGTTGGTAGCAGAGGCAAACACCGAAGAAAAGAGAGCGGCTGCCTAGAAGAAAATACTAGCTAGACCTAGAAAATAAACTTCCCCACTTTATGCAAGATGTAGATGCTGAGAGATCTGCAAAATGCCCATAAACACAACCAATCCGAGAAAAATCAAGGTGGGAGCCCTTAAGCAAGCTATTCCCCAGTCTACCCTTGGTGGTATTCAACTCATATCTACTCAAAAAACAAACAAACAAACAAACAAACAAAAAACGAAAAACAAACAAAAAAAATAGGTAGGCATATGGCTTGACACCATTATCACTAACCTGGGCTGTGCTATTGGCAACTAGATGCTGTCCAAGAACAGTAGAAACATGAAGAAAAATCTCAATGGCCCATGGCCAACGAGAAAAACATGGTAATGCTATCGATTTAGTAACTGCCTCCCTAGAACACCATCCCTCATTACAGAACCATGAACATCAAACATTCATCAAAACCTTGTGTAAAATGGAAATGATACCACTCCTGCCTGCCCTCTGGTTCTTATTCATTTTGAGCTCTGGCCAGGAAACCTGTACATTGATAAGACCACAGTGAAAGAGTTTCGCAGCCTGAGTAAACTACCAGGCTTGCTTTCCCTAACTCTGGAAGCTCACAGCTAATTACCCAGCACCTGCTTTGCAGTCTCAAACTTGATGGATAATATTTGGCTCCCTCAGAAGATCCATATCCTGGAAATGCTCTGTATTTAAGTCTCCAAAGCTCATAAAATAGCACACATGGAGTCTAGCACTAGGACTGGGGGAAGAAAGACTTAGACTCACATGCAGGACTAGCACTAGAACTTAGATGGGCTAGGACTCAGATTCATGCACCTGCATTCCCCCGGGCCCAGAGTGCTTGGGCCCGGGGGATGCAGCACCAGTTCAGAGGAGATAGCTGCTGTTTTAGACCCAGTATGTTTCAGATAGCCTCAGAGGTACCTCAACTGTTGAGCTGCCAGATTTTTTTATTTCTCTTTTGCAATGATTGTAAAAGCCTCATGCCATTTTTAAAGAAATACACTCAGATTTTACACCAATCGTGTGTAGTCTGTTTGTCAAAGCCAAATCCCGTGCCCACCTGGCCAGAACCCATCATCCTGCGGAATAAGGGACCCCGCAAGAAACCCCGGTCCGCGGTAGTTGGCGCCTGAACGTGTGGCTTCAGTCAGGAAAAAGACAGAAAAGTAAAAATCTTAAATACAAAAGAAATACAGGAAAAGCAGGCAACCATTGATGAGTTGATTACAAGGGTAATAGAAG
>NW_022196906.1:62285570-62307054 GCF_008632895.1 Mastomys coucha | reverse complement strand
TTCCTACCCCCTTCCATTCTCCTCAGAGAAGGGGATTCCCCCCACACCTATTACCTACTCTCCCCCCCCCAACCCCCTGTACCAAGTTGCCCTAGCACATGAAGTAAGTTCAATCAGGACTAAACCAGTCCTCTCCCACTGAGGCCAGACAGGGCAGCCCAGCTAGAGAAAAGGGATCTAAAGGCAGGGAACAGAGTCTGAGACAGACCCCCACTCCAATTGTTAGGGTCTCACATGAAGAGCAAGCTGGACATCTGCTACATTTGTGCATGGGGCTTAGGTCCAGTCCATTTATGCACTTTGCTTGGTGTTTCAGACTCTGTGAAACTCATGGGCCCATGTTAGTTGGTTCTCTAGGTCTTCTTGTGCTGTCCTTAACCCCTCCTGCTCCCCCAATCCTTCCCCCAACTCTTCCACAAGACTCACTGAGCTCTGCTAAATGTTTGGCTGTGGGTCTCTGCATGTGTTTCCATCAGCTGCTGGATAAAGCCTCTCAGATAACAGGTACACTAGGCTGCTGTCTGCAAGCACACCACCTCAAGTTGGTCCAGTCATTGGTTGCCTATTCCCTCAATCTCTGCCCCATCTTTATCCCTGCATATCTTGTAGGTAGGGCACATTTTGAGTCAAAGGGTATTTTTTTTTAAGATATTTTCTTTATTTACATGTAAATTTCTCCATTCCCAGTTTCCCCTCCAAAAAACAAAGAAACAAACAAACAAACAAAAAAATAGCACACATGTACCCCACCCCAAAAGACACTAGGGGTGACAACCTAGCAGCTTTTGTCTGCCCTGTTCTCAGCTTCAGTAAGGACCCTTTTCAACATTGATATCACCTCCTACAAGAGTAGTCTTTGTTTTGTGGGACTCAGGCTTCCCAGCCTTCAGGGACTCATAAATTAGATGCCAAACTCTATCTTTGTTTTCTCATTTTGTTAATTTGAGATACAAGTGCCTCCCTCAGCCTCCAGTGTTTTATGCATTTCTTTCCCCTCACTTTTCCATTTATGTATGATGCTCATGATAGAAGCCAAGGTGAGCTGCTGCTAGACAACCTACAGTGGCTTGGGGAAGAGGCACCTGGAGAAGAGAGAGAAGGCAGAGTTATCTCTGCCAATGTCCAAGGGCACCATACCCACAACACAGGACTCCTCCCACTGACTCACTCCAGTTACCTGTTTGTTCTGTGCTTGTAGCAACCCTAGCTACTGGCCAAAGAGGATTGTCTGAGCCTTTGTTTGAGCTGCTTTCTAACCTCAGTCCAAGAGCTGCTGAGACAGCACCCCCTTCATTCTTGGGGCCACAGCTGTCTTTGCTGTTGACCTTCCCTATATCCTGAGAATGCAGCTGATGGAGACACACCTTTCACCCCTGCTACATAACGTGCACAATCTCTGTACCTACCTAGCACTTAGCAAGGGTTTCAGGGGAGGAGGAGGGCAGGAAGAAAGAGGATTGAGGGAAGCTTTCCTCTTTCGTGGTTCCGTCTCTGGATTCATAGGCAGTCTGGCCTACCCTCACTTTTCCCTTTCAGCATGTTGTTCCGAAACATTGTCTCAATTTTTGGCTGACCCCACACCTGTACATCTCTCTCTCTAGAGCCTAACTTCTCTGACATTTTTTTATTCCCTTCCTATATTCTTATCTGGGTTTCTGCTTTGATAACTTTTCCCCCCCATCTTTTCTAAAAAAGACTTCCTTTATGGCTAGGATCAGGCTAATTTAGGTTTATGTAAAAAAATAAAAGCAATAGCTAGGGTGAGCACTCACAAAGGCAGGGCCCATAGCTCCACAAGTGACTCACTCCCTTCTAGGACTTGGCTGCCACCCAGAAGCTCTTCCAATTACCATCAACCTAGAAACTGACTCTTTCAAGGGTCTATGTATTGTCACAGGATGGGCAACAATCCATGACTTGTCTGCCCTATTGCTCCAAAGAGACCAGCCCCATGTCCTTTTGAGTGACAGCCAAGGCCACCAGACAACACATAACAGGAAAAAATAAAACAACTTGGGGTTTGCGCCACAGCCATATTCTTTTGTTTCCATCCCACTTTCTGATGATGGGTTAACCTCCAACAGAGCTGTGCACTGCTTGCAGAGCCTTGTTAGATCTCATCTGGGCTCAGATTCTTACTGCTTTCCATTTATATCCTCAGCTAGAGAGAACTTGAGCATGTACTACAGCAGAACATGAGCCCAGGATTCACCTCTTATCTATATGGAGCTCTATCACTGAGTTCAGAGGACAAAGTTCCAGACTGCACAGGAAATGTGGTACCCACTAATGGTGGTGGTGTTAAAATGGAGAGCAGGGAGGGAAAAGGAAGTCATCAAAGATGAAAGAAGGCTTTCTGCTTTTGCAAGGTGGATGGATGATTGACAGAAACATAGTGGCCAGACATTAAAAGAAGACCCAGGCAAGCAAAGGGGATTGATTCATGGGAACTATGGACCAAAGACTGTTTTGAGTCAGCTGCACTCCTGCTACTCAGCACTGCATCCTGGATCACAACACCTGAAGGGTATTCAATTCTCACAAGATTTAAGTCTCAGATTCCTAAGAGCCCTTAGAAGTATACCTAACCTGCTGTTTCATTGTCTCTGTAGTATTGTCCCTTTCCTGGGATCACTTAGAGTGACAAGATTGTAACTCTGCAGGATGGGAAAGGGTATCCCTCCACCCCCCCCCCCCCCCCCCCCGACCCCACACCCACTCACTTTAGGTCAAGACATTCAACACCTTACTCAACACAGAAAGTCTTCTCTAATCAGTACCACTACATGTGTAGTTATTCATCTATAGGTCTAAGCTATTTTAAAATGAGATTCAAGAGTGACCCAACCACAGGATAAAGATAGCCTTTCTTAACACCCTTTTACTGAGAATCTCATTGTTCCAGATTGTAGCTTCAGGAAGGAAAGCTCCCACTTTTCTATCCCATGGTGTCTGTCAACTCAATGTTTCTACACCCAGAGTGAAGTCTAAAACCATACCAGCGAATGAACTTAAGACTGTCACAACTCTCTCAAGCTGCAGAACTTCATGCAGGTTTTGTACCAGCCCTAAAGAACAAAGGGAAGTTTCCCTTCAGGAACAGAAGTCCTGGAGGATAATACTCTTTAATCTCTTGAACCTCATGATATTCCTGTTAGTGACTTCTCCAATGACATCAAAGTGACTTAAGAGTCACTTGGGGAATTTTCTTCTGTCTAGAAAGGATACCTCTCATGCATGAGGAGAGGAGATATTTGATAAAGGAGCAGAAGGAAAAGAAGTTATGGAGAAACCTCTAGGCTCCTTCCTAGGGCTTGGCAGAAAGAACCCTGTGAACTAGATGACAGGAACTTGGCCGTGTAGGGTAAAGCTACTGCCCCTGAAAAGCGTTACTTTGTTGGCTCTTGGCTTCACGAAAGTGAGGTAAACAAGGGGCAGAAGGCATGCCAGCTCTCTTGTCAGGTAAACCTGGCTAAACATCTCCAGCCTTGTGCTCCAGAGACGGTGTCTATGGAGTTGTCAACTCATGCCAAGTGCTTACAAATGACTATATGTCCCCATTTAATGTCCCTTTCCTATGACAGGTTTAAAATTTTTCCAAAAGTTGCTACAAAACGGTACCAGGTGAGTCAGTGGGATTATTTAACAGAGCTTGCATAGCTCCTACCTAAACTCACCCTAAGGCCACTGTCACAAGACTGTATAGCTATACAACAGTTCAAGGTCCTGGCAGCAGTTTGGGGTTTGGCTAAGATGGGACTTACCCCACCCCACCGCACCCACATCAACTACAACGAAGATCTTTGTCCAGCCTAGCCACTGCATCCTCGGTAGGGCCAGCCTAACTGAAGGCCACTGGGCTGGATTAGCCAACGCCTTCCAACCGCCACTACCGGGGGCGGGGGGGGGGGGAGGGAGTAGGGGGACGGGGTCTGTTCCGTGGCTGGGATTGGCTGGGACTTCTGGTGCCTCCTGCCAAGGGTGGAGCCAATGGTTGGGCTTCCCAGTAGCCTCCAAGCATGCGCACTTGAGCTCGAGGTCATGTGTCTGTTAATCAGTGCAGTTAGTCCATCATCGACCTCTGTGCAAGTTGGTGGTCGTGTCCCTGTTCTCCATGCGGCCTGCAAGCATGCTCTTGCAGGGTTTTAAGATCAGGTCCTGAGCTCAAACGCACTTCCCCGGGGTGTGAGGCTGACCCCTTTCTTATAGCCTCGTAGTCTTTGATGGAGTTGAGCCATCTGAGAAGCCTGTCTTCATGTTGGGGAAGGGGAATGGGTGCCAAGTCTCACCATGGAGTCTTTCTTGGGTCCTGTTGTGGGAACCCTCTTACCAACCTGCCCTGACCTAGTTCAGAAAGCTCCTGCTGGAGCATCTGTTGTCCTCTCAGCACTTTGTTTCTGGATCCTCTTTCATCTTTCCTATGTTCTATGGTATTCTGTCACCCGACTCATTTTACTACAGATCTTTGACACTAGTCATTCTTTTAAGCCCAAAGACCGTTTGTGAAGCGGACAGATCTATAACTGCTGCTGTTTGTAGAGTTCTGTGTAACACTATTTCCTTTTTTTTTTTTTTTAATGTTATTTTTTGTGAATTTCACATCGTGCACATCGGTCATGCTCATTTCCCAGCCCTCCCAGGTGTGCCTCTCTGCCTTGTGACCCTCCCAAAAAAGAAAAAAAAACTCCAATTTGTGTTGGCCATATACTTACTGAAGCACAGTCAAATTCCCAGTGGCCAGTCCCTTAAAACTGAGTCCGTCTCCACCCGCACCCCTGCCAGAACGTATACATTTAATAGGCACCATCTTTATAAGTGTGTTTTTACCTGAAGATTTCTTCATTGGCTACCATCTTATTAAACATTTTCTTTGTGGTTTAGCTTACAATAATAGCTTGGTTGACTTTTTCAAACACCAAACTCATCACATAAATATACTAGAAAATTGACCCGCCCATCATTTCTCACCGGTTACTCTTACCTAGTCCAGAGAGGGCGGAGTGGCCAGACAGAATTGGATAAGGAATGCTTTTCATTTTCCTTTTTATAATTTCTATTTCCCACCCTGTAAGCTCGTTAAAGATGGATACCATTTCAAGAAACTGTGGGAAGGGCAAGATGATAACCCTTTGATCATTTCAGAGAACCCTCTCTACCTTCCAACATTCCCTACACTGTGATTTCAATAAAAAATTGGAAAGGAGGCTAGCCGGGGCTGCCAGAGCGTGACCCAGTGGTGTGGAGAGACTTAGCAGTGCTTTGACCATCGTTTGGGAGGTAGAGAGACATAAAGGATTCCTTATAAGTTTCCAACCTAGGGTTTAGTCAGCCCACCTTGCTCACTTGTGCTTGTAAGCAAAACAATAATTGAGTTGGGAGCAGATAGCCTTTGTCACTAAGGGTGCTCATCTACAGTCTGTTCCCTAACTGTGTTTGGCCTTTAGGCTGCGTCTTCCATTTTATTTGTAAGTATAAGGCCTAGATTCCCAGCTCACTAAACTGTGTGAAATGTTTGGAAGTGTCTAGAGAGTTTGAAATCAGAAGGGATCCGCTTTTCTCAAATTCCCACAGGTTAAGTGTATAACCTCGAGTAAATTCAGGAAAGGCAGCCAGCCTCCCTCATGTAGGCATGCACCCTCTATATAACAAGAACCCTGTGAGGATTACCGTCAAAGCAGGAAGGAGAGTCCTCATTCCTGCCTTGCCTCCCTAACTGTAACTATACAGGGCTGAGCTGACCCCCAGGGCTGAGCTAACTGCCACACACCTTCCAGGCATAGGACTCCCTAACTGTAACTATACAGGGCTGAGCTGACCCCCAGGGCTGAGCTAATTGCCCCACACCTTCCAGGCATAGGACTCCAGGGCCTCCTTTGTCCCCAACCAAAAATCTCATCTCTTCCATGGCAATGGGACCCTAATTGGGAAGCCTATTTTGTCAGGGACTTCGGCCTAAAGTTCTCCCTCCTCAACAGGATCCCATCACACACCTCCAAGCTCACGTCTAATACCCTGCCCTCTTCTCTGTCCCTGGTTGTGACCCCAATGGGCACCTTTCTACTCTGACCCTCCCTTTACTCTCACAAATGCAGATCCCAACATACTTTGGTAGTATGGAGCTCATTACCTGCTGCAAAGGGGGTTCCTTTTCCTGGGAATGGTACTCACAGTCAGATGTCACCCCACATCATCTTTGGAGCATGTTTCTCCCTAGGGCCCTCAGGGACAGCCTCTTTACCCTCTCAAACTACAATCTGTTCCCTCATGTCTTCTAAGGGGACCTGTCTGCTGACAGGGGTATTAAGTCTGAGAGCGGCACCTCCAGCTTTCAGAATGGGGTGTCAAGTGTCAGTGCCTGGGACCCCGCAGATTAAATTGTCAGTGTAAACCAGGGTCTTTGAACAGACCCTAGGAGGGCCACTCTCAGAGGCTCGATTTGTTTGTCCCAGCTGGGTGTACTGAGTAGCCAGGTATGTGATAACTAATGGGACTGGAGAATATTTCGTGTAAAACATTTCAATTGTTTCTATTGAAAATGTCAGGAACTTGGAGAATTTTATGAATGGGGATAGAAAAATACACAACCTATAAAGAACACACCAAGGAGAAGGAAAATCAAACTTTAAGGGGATAATTATCGAATAAATGGTAAACAGAAGGCAGGGTGAAAGGCACAGAAAACCACATATTCATTTCCCGGTAAACAGCAGGGTTTTCCTTTCCAAAGAGCCTGGCAATAGGTCCTTTTTTTCTTTACACATTTGATATGTTGCTTAAGAAGAGCTATAGTTCAAATAAAATGCTTCTAAAACAAAATAAATGAACAAGAGCAAATATACATGTACGTACATATACAAGAAGACGGGGACATTGGGCTAAGATGAAGATATTGCATCCAAAATGTACATACACAAGACCACATATTATTGACTACTTGTATTACCCAAAACTACTTCTAAATTCAAAGAGCTTTGGAAGGAGCAGGTTAGAAGCAAAAGATAGACACGCATATTCAATAACACATATCCAGGAAAGTTCATAAGCTGAGAAGTTTTTATGGAGGTGAGAGGGGAGGCAGGTGACAACTGGCTTTATCCTGGTCTCTTGCCTTAATTGGAGCCTTCAGGATGGTCCTTGGAAGGGTTCCTATCCAACTTCATGACCCTGGAAGTCCCAGAGGAGACAATGCCAAGGGATTTACAACTATTGAAGCCCACAGAGCCTCCAAATTAAGTGGGAAAGATCCATATTCCAAAGAATAGAGAAGGGTGGAAGCCATTAGTAGGGAAACAAGTCTTGAGGATGTACCCTGTTGATGGGTAGGATGTGTGGAGGAGATATTAATAGGCAACACAATACACACGTTGGCTTTTTTAACTATAGGACTGTGGGCTGAAGTCATGTGAAAGTTCGGGCATCTTCTGTAAGGAAGCTGTGTAGGGCTTAATGAGTAGAAGTCAGAAAAGTGGCTTTTAGGGGTGTGGTCAAGTCTTCCTGTAACTGGGAATGGTGCAGGTGGAGGGCAGGGCACACCGCTTTTCAGGGAAACAGATTTCTTGTGGAGGTGGTATGGCATCTAGTAACTAGAGCTCAAGGCTGATGAAAAAGCTTTTAACCCATTCTACAAATATATATCTGAAAGAGTAAACGCTTCATCTTTTGGACTCTAGAAAGGAAGAGAGAGAGAAAGAGAGAGAGAGAGAGAGAGAAGGATGAAGCTTAATGGTAACATGAGCAAAGCATGGGGCTTGATCTCCAGCATTGGAAGGGGCAGGGGAGAAGCCAACACACACGCACACACACACACACACACACACACACACACACACACACACGTACTCAACAACACAGTGAGGTTTGTAAGGTGAGGGAGAAGAAAGCGTCTGAGGTTAGCATGTAGTAGAGGAGAGGAGCACAGTAGCTGTAGGCATGGAAATGAAAGGTGCAGGGTTGGGTTGGGGAGAGTAGGTGGGGGGTGTGGGGGTGGGAAGGAGAACAGCAAGGCAATCGAATGGGCGGGGCTTCTGGAGACTTCGAGCCTCCCAGACAAAGATTAAAAAAAAGTCAACAGTCCAGAATGTGATGAGGAGCAAGAGGGTCACATGTCACAGCAGGTCACCAGCAGGCCAGGTCTAGGAAACCTCTTACTGACTGACTCCTGGAGCCTCTCCCAACTTAGGGTTGGCTCTCTGGCCACAGAAGTCCTTCCTTCTCTTTTTCTCAGAAGTGGAAGCAGGCTTGAGGCCATGTTGCAAAGGATCTGTCTGAAGAGCCAGGTTTGGAAACAGCTCAGGAGCAGCTGGGTGACACTGGGTGAGAGTCTTTAAAAAAAAAAAAAAAAAAGTGTCCCATTTTCCTCAACTGTAAAATGAACTAGCAATGCCAAGTGAGGTCCTAGAGATGTTGGACAGGTAAAAGGAGGAGTTCCATAGGTGATAGCTGATTCCTGGTTATCAATGTTGATGACATCGTTTCTCAATCCAGTCTCTCAGCCACAATCCTGGGACCCATTGTGATGTCATATACTTTCAAAGACCCCATTACAGCTTCTCTTACTTCCTGGAGGGAAGATGGCTTGGAACAAAGAGTCTAAAGACAAGTGTCAGAGGGTTTGGGAAGTGTTTGTGCTCGAAGCCTCCTTCTCCGTGAAAGCTCACCTTGCCAGCTCAGCTCTACTCTTGCATCCCTGAGGTCTAGTGCACCAGAGCTATTGGTATCACCTGTAGGACTAACTTGGACCTCTTTCCAAGGCCATCCTAAAGGCCAGCTATGCAATAGGGAAGTCTATTTGGGGTGTTTCCATGACCTATTAGCTGCCCTCCCTCTTGCTTATGGGTGGTTACTAAAACCTGGGACCTCCTCTGCCTTCCAAATGTTAAAATCTTGCTCTTTCCTTCTGCTTCTTCTGCGGGGGTTCCAATGGCTCATATCAGAGCTTGAAGTTGTTTTGTTGTTCCCACCTTAGTAGAGAATTCCTCCACCCTCCCCTTGAAGAGAGCCCTGAATGACTAGAGTTTCATTTGTCATGGCAGAGGGTTCCTGCTTTCTGGGGAAGACTTTTGAAGATGAGAGGGACCGGTCTGCAAGACTGCTCCGGGCATGTGTAATGAGACACAATACAGTTTGTCAGCTGTGGCTTGTGCTGTTTCTTCCAAGGAAGACAATGGAAAGAAAGCCCTGCTTCAAGGTCAAGGAGAAGGCTCTGGGTAGACTGATTTTCTCACTCACGTGCCTTGGTTGACTCTTGTTTTGGGGAAAACCTCTACCTTTCCCTCAGAATATGTCCAAAAAAATTGGTGGAGGATCTGGAGGGTGTCTTTGGTGTTAAAGGTGAATCCACTTTGGGGACTCCGGGGGAGGCTTTCAATAGATTTCAAGGAGTCTACAGTGAGAAACTGTCCCACATGGGGAATGAGGGATGCATGCCTAAAGCTGTATCATGCAAGAGGTCCAATGAGGAAGACACAGGACAGACAGTGGTATTAGGTACAAGAATGGAGACCTAGGAGCTCTTCAAGGGTTGGTGGCAAGTGTCTTGAGTTATTTCGCACAAATGCCTACAGGACAGGAGATTCTTTTAAATATTGGCTGGATGAATGAATGTATGAATGTATGAATGAATGAATGAATGAATGGGGTGTCTAATGAAAGCATCTCAAGACTTGCCCAATCTAATGCCCTTCATTTAATAATTAAGTGCTCCTTCCTGGAGCCCTGCAAAAGGCACTTTGATGAAATGTTCACACCACCCAGTTGCCATTCCTGACCTGAAACTTCTAGAGACCCCAGAGTAATCCAGGACTTCAGCCTTCTGAGTTGGCAGCTCTGGAAACCTTGGGAAGATTTGAAGGTCTGCAGGCACACCAGACACTCCAGGGTTGTCCTGTCTCTATCGACCTCCGGCGGCATCTTCTCAAATTTACTGAATGTATAATCAACAATTTTACTCAGGATAGACAGTAGAAAGTTACCTGGGTTTTGCCAAGGTGCCCTCCTTGTACCTTGAATGTCACTTCAGATGCTTCTGCTGTTCCAAAGGATGGGATGCATGAGGTAGCAAATCCGATGACGGCCTTGGTCTGCCTAGATCACAGGGACTATTGCTAAGGCTAACAAGAGGAAGAGGATCAGACTTAAATGACTCCTGGCTCCCCACATGGGTGCTCATCCCATTCCTCTCACACTTAACATTCACAGGGATTTCTTTCCTGGCCATTCTCTCTTGTTGTCATTGTTCCTGGCTGAAATACTGAAGGTGAAGTTCTAATCTCCCCCCAAGCTTCCACTGTCTGGCCTCATGGAAAAAAATCGTAACTAGAAAAACCAATCTTAGCAGTATGCAAAGTTTCCTGAAGGGAAAAGCAGCAAGCATTATGGCCTTAAACTTACATGAGCTAATACCCACCTCGCTTTCACCGCGTGCTCTCCAGCCTGCGTAGTAGCTGCTCACAGGAGAGGAGGTCAGAGAGATCCGGTTACCCAGGCTGATAAAGTGGTGCTTTATTCTGATGGAAAGCCATTACTACCAATGTCGGCAAATCTATTCCACAATTCTTGTTTTAATTTTTTATCTACGATATGTAAAAGAGGATACACAATTTTTAAAAATTCTCGACCTCAAGAAAGAAGTTTCAGAGAATCTGAATGAAATCTCTGGAAGCCACCCTGGAAGAATGGGAGGGCCATTCTGGACCGTGTGGCAGACAACAACAGTAGACTGATTGCCTGCTGCTGTGCTGTGCCCACTGAGCCCTGGAAACTGTCACTCAAGGAAAAAGGAACGAGAGCAAGGTTAATATGGCTCTGTTTTAGTCCCTCTGCCTGTGTGTCAGTCACCAGGACAGAGAGGCCAGCCAAATAGTTTGTTCCTTTGAGTTTTTCAGTCTGTGATCACGATGCCCACTCAGTGGGGGAGGCCTATATCTTGGGTCACACATGGGGCTGACTGCACCTCTGTGTGGAGATTGCAGAAGGACAGAGACATGAAGCTGATTTAATGTTAATAGTGACAGGATCTGAGAACGATGAGGGCAGCAAGCTGGGGCAGGAATGGTGACAGGCATGAGGACAGCTTAGATAGTGGCTCCTCACCCATCTGGGCCAAGCAGGGCCAAAGACGGAAGCTATATTCCTATCCCTCTCACCCGATGGGTTCTTCCCCTTGGCCAGCCTGGCAGAAGCTTCTTGGAGAGAAGTTAGTTGAGAGAGGAAGAAAACAATACTGACGTCTAGAGTTAAGCCAAGGATAAATGAAGAAACACGTTCAGTGTCAAGCAACCTCAGAGCAAACCGAGGAGTCTGATCACCCAGCAGAGAGAGAGAGGAAGGAAAGAAGCACATTTACAAGAGGGATGTTGAAGTAACAGAAGCCAGCAAAGGCTGGGAAGCAAGGCTGACGTTGTCCAAAAGCAGAGAGCAAGGGAGCTGCTGTCCACGGTGGTGTGGTCTCCAGAGCCAGTGATACACCTGGGCAGCTCTGTTGGAGTCGACGAGCTGCTCTGCAAAGACCCTCTCTGAGGGGAGAATGGTGGGAGTGAGGCATAAGGAATAAGTAGTTTAGTGTCTGAACGGATGGGAAACAGAAAATCACAGGTCAGATGGATAGAAATTGTTCCTCTTCCTTAGCCGGACTCTCCCCAGCCTGGTGCTCTTAAGATATAAAAAGAGATAGGAGGGGGACCTGAGTGATGTGCTGGGCCTTCCCCAAGGCCACCACACCCTCACGAGTCTCTAGCAGGACTCTCAGGACTCAGCGTGGAGTTGCAGTCCCAACTGTGATTTCTCTCAGAGGATACAGAGCAAAATCAGCCAAAGGCCAAGGTTCAAGCATTAGGGCCAGATTCCCTCTCCCCACGGGGAGGCGCCAGGGTGTAGGAAGCCCCCCCCCCGCCCCCGCACTAAGGTACAAGAATATCCATGAGAGAGCTTTCAACAGAGGGAGTTCACTGCAGACCCTGGGCCCGGGACTTCCACAGGCTAGTCACACAGATAAGACCATATCTCCTTGTCGATAAGGTCTAGACACTGGGAGAAAGCAATCCCATTGTTGACACACAGAGTAAGGTAGGTACTAGGGTGGTCTGAGCTTGCCTCCCTACCATCCTAGAAGGGCCAACAGTGCACAAGTTGGTTTTTGAAAGTGAGGGATCTCAGGCCTTGTGGAAGAACTCTTCTGAACTGGATGCTCAGGAGAATGCTGCCCACAAGCATTCCCCACAAGTCTTCCTCCAGTCAAGCTACAGAGCTGCCCTGGCACTGAGTCCTCTGCTCAGTCGCAGGACTCAAATGCTCATGCTACTGAGTAGCTCTGCTGTAGGAAAAGGCTCAGGAGTGTTCCCACTGAGACCTAATCTGGAGAAAAGTCATGGTGTCAGTTTAGAAACTGATAACCACTCCTCCTTGCCCTATCCTAAATGTTTACCACAACCTCATTGGAGCAGGCCTTGGACTGGGCTGCCCTTGGGAGCATTCCCTCCCTCTAAAGCAGCTCCTGTACTGTTTACCTCAACCCTTCCTGACAGCCTGGCAGGAAACCAGTCTGTGAAAAAGGGGGACTTCCAAAACCCTTCTCTCTCAAGCTTGTGAAGTTTCAGACCCATTGCTCCTTCTGCATCTCCATTGTCAGTCATCTGAGAGGATGTATGTTCCCTCTGAGGTAAGACCAGCTGTGTGGCTTCTGTTTCAGAGGCCTCTCTCTCAAGGACTGACTCCCCATGGTGAGCTCTGGAGGTGCAGGGAGGGGTTCAGCCTTCCACCTCAGCTCTCCTTATCCTCTTAGAACTAGGCTCACTGGATTTCCCTGTCACTCCCTGGAGGCCTGAGTCTTCATCTGTTGCCAAGGAGGTTGGGCAAAGCCAGTCCTTCATGCTGTTTACTTCAGCCTTCCCTGGGTCCAGTGTCCTAACACCAGCAAAGGGCATCTGTAAGTTGGAAAAGGGCATTGTGGTATGATGATGCTCAGTAACCACTTAGAGTTACTGTGTCTCAGTGCAGAATTAAGATTGCCCCTGGCTCGTCCTCTTAGGAAGATAGCATTCTCAGGATATGATCAAGGTCATCCTATTGGGACTGTTGATAAATTTGCTGACTGCCAAGGATAAGGACTCAAGTTGGATCTCTGAATCTGACATATTGGAACAAGAGATCTATGTCCCAAGTTTTCCCTTGAATTCTGTGGTTGTTTGTAGTATTAGCACCGAGCAAAATGTAGGTTTCTCCAAATTGCTGTCTTGAGAACTCTAGACATTTTGAGAAATGATCATAAAAGTTCAGGTCTAGCTCTTCTTGCTTCAGAAATGTACTGTGAAATTTGCCTAATCCAGTAGCATGTTCCTCTCACCGGAGGAGAGTACATGTGTAGATCAAGAAAGAGAAGTCTTGAAAGAGTAATATGCTTGTAAAGTTGGTTGATGTTCATTCAGTAAGGATGCTTGGGCCAATTTATAATAGAGAAATAATTGTCTTTTATTGGGGTCGCTCAGCTGGGCAGTCATATGGGAGAAGAAGGTACTGGACTATTATGTACATTATATACAAAACTCAATGCTGTTCATCAATGCTGTGTATATAAGGGTTAAAATCATTCCCAGTGTCCTGCAAATCTTTATAGGCTTGAAGTTGACTGTAGTTCCTTAGCTATGATGTTTCTTAGCTAAATGATGAGAATAATATAGTAACATCAAACTTTAAACTTTGTATGCCTCTGGATATCCTGAAAAGACAATGTCTATAGTTGAAATCTATTTTCTCATCATATGTCTGATGAGCCTGGTTCCAGAAGGCCTAAAACAACCTTCTACAATTCAACAGGGGAAACCTCAAGCACTTCTCAAATAAGACATGCTAGCTAGGACCAAAAACCATGTGAAAATGTGTTCCCAGTCTTTAGTCTTTGTGGAAGTGCAAGTAAAAACCGCAGGTGATTATCACACCACACTGGTTAAAACAGCTATAACAAAACAAATAAAAAATGACTGGTGCTTTGGGGCGGTGTGGAGAAAAACAGAGATCCTTGTACACTGCCAGGATGTAAAATGGCAGCAAAGGTGACAGGGCTAGGAAGTATCTCAAATGAGTTGTAGAAAGCATCACGGCGTGATGATTTGTGGACTTTTGTCCTCAGGTCCCTCCCTCAAAGCTAAAAGCAGGTACACGTGCTAATCTGTCGAGCTCCAGCAGTATTGGTGTTAGTCAAAAGGCAGAAGCAGCTCTGCTGCTCATCAGTGAATGAGCAGGTAAACAAAGTCTGAACTACCAGCATCCTCACCAGACAGAATGGCATGCTTGCTGACAGTGGTTACAATGTGGGCACAAGGGCTACAGAAGCCAGACACTCAAGGCCATACTGCCTGGCTCGACTTTGTGAAATGTGTAACATAAGAAAATCCGTGGGCACTGGAAGCCCATTGATCATTAGTAGAAGTGGGTTGACTGGAGAGGATCAAGAAGGACAGACCACTCAAGGCCTGCTGAGGTTTCCCTTTGTAATGGTGAAGACAACATGGAACTTGATGGAGGCTGATGTTCGAATTGAGAATATACCAAATGTCACAATGGTGATGTTTATTGTATGTGCATTTCCCCTCTTTTTAAAAAAAAAACAAAACTCAGAACAGAAAGAGACACGATGGAGACCTGAGTTTGTTAGAGGAAGGGAAAATGTGGCAGATGTTACAAATTGTGGACAGAACAGTTTCTGGACATTTCCTGGAAATTTCCCGGAAGACCTGGACTGATGCCAGCCACAACTGCAGGCCATTCCTGCTCTTGGTTCAAATCTTATGAGGAGCTTCAATCTCCTCTGATCCTCTTGTCACTGAACTCAGCTTCATGGGGAGGGGGGGTAGACACACGAAGTAATTTGATGGCAGGCAAATTAAAAATGAATGAACTGCCAGACTGCTCTTGCTGAGCCATACCCAGCACCACTGTCCAGAAGCCCCAAGACCCTTAGAGATTTGTATGGCTCTTAGGTAGATATCTGAGAGCTTGTTAATCAGTATGTGGGTCCTCAACCTCTGACAGTCTCTCAGACCCAGACTTCAAGAAAGTGGTCTCTTCCAGAACTGTCTATTATATTAATTACACTTGGTCCAAAGGGGGTTAGCACAGAAAATTAAGTTCTTAAGGGACTTCCTACCCAAAAGGGGACTGCCTAGAAAATAATATCCAACTGACAACTCAGAAGCCTTAGTAGCTGAGAACTTGAACTTGGCCTACATCATCATCCTATAGAGGATGTGGCTTAAAAGATATGCTGACTGTAGAGTGAGTAGTCCATGTGGGGGGGACAAGAATTCTGTGAGAGACATAGGCCACAGCATATGGGATGAGACCTCTAGTTCACATGGAGTTGTGCATCCAAAGAAGAAATAAGTCTTGGACAAAGACAATTGCTTGTGTCTTCAGAGAGCTCCTGGTCTTCCAGCTACAGATTGACTATATTTGCCAGTGCAGGCTGGAGCCATCAGAAGACAGCCTTGGTGTCCCAGCTGCCTTTGAAATACAGCCCAGGTGTGTCTTGTGATCTGTCTCTTCAGTCCTCTCACTGTTCAGACAAGCCTTGTGGGTAGCTTGTGTCTCATGTCCTTTCTGTCCTCCCACTGTCCAGCTGAAGCATCATATGCTTCGATAAAACAGTGCCCCCACCAAAATCAAGACTGGGATTGGCTGATGGTTTGCTTCTGACTTCAGTTTCTTCTGCAGTAATAAAAACTTCACTTCCAAATACAATAAGAGTTTGACTTTGGAGTTCAACCGTTTTAAGAACTACATGAATCTCTGAGGACTATAATGTCTGACATGTCTTTCATTGGACCTTGGAATCATAGATGTAGCCCTGGATCTGGGTGTGAGACTGTTGATGGGTTGGGGTTGGGGGAGTTTTGAAACCAGACTAGACATTGGGTCTGAGAAGAAGGAGAGATGGGTATGCACAGCCGCCAGCCTTTTGGGAGCCTTGTGGTAGCTAAATGCCCTTCTCTGAAAGGAAGTCAGAAAGGGACCATTAATAAAGGTCACTGATCATAAGTAGCAATGAGATTTGGATGCGGTCTAAAACAATAGGCTATGAGGCCCAAAGAGAAGTTTCTAAGGAGAGTGGTTTCCTCTCCACTTTGGTTCTTAGAGCTCCGAGTTGAGCACACCAGTTCAGAGGCCAAGAGAACAAGCAAGAACAACAAAGAAGGGAGTGTAAGTGTAAGAGGGAGACACGCACTGAGAAAGAGTGTTAGCCTTAAGGTTAATACTGAAGAGAATAGGGACAAGATTGGCAGAGCCCTTGGCCCAGTTTTAGCACAACGAAGAAGGTGGGATGCTCTCCTCTTTGTGTCTCCTGCTCTTCCTTTTGCTTTCCCTCTCTCAGCTTCAAACCCCTTCTTGCTGTCCCGTTGATTTTTTTGTTTTGAACTCAAGGATGAATGCTTACTCTTGGGAGATTAGGATGAGGATGAATTTTAGTTGCAAGGATAACTTGTTGACCTCAGGAATCATACATTTGTTGAGCCTCCTGATAGCCCATTATTGAGGTACATACTTACCCTATTCCATCCCAAACTTCACAGGCTCTGATTAGCCCAAGTCTAAGAAAATATCTGAAAAGGCTTTAGACTTTATGGTCAGTGACTAGGAAATAGTTCGAGTGTGTCCAAATGCAGCATCTCTACAGGTTGGGGTTCAGGGCCACACCGAGAGATCATCAGTGTCTTTTGGAACACACACAGAATGATGGAGATGCAAGTGTTACCTAAATGCCAACAGTAATGATGAGGGCTGGACTACACGAGTCGGAGCTGTGGAAAAAGCTACTAAATTCCTTTCTACATCCATGGGGTACTGTAGAGCACACAAAACAGTTTCTTTTCAAAGGGAACTTTGAAAACAAAAAACCCTCTGAAAATTTGATTTCATGTTTGGTTACCTTCATAGCTATCCTCAGCTGTAGGCAGCTCATGGGTCACACACTGGGCTTGCTGTAGCCCTGTCTCACTCTGGCTTGTGCTTGCAAGAAATGCATGTACTGTTTCCTAGTACACATGGCCATCCAAGTACCAGTGCCAAAGTGGCCACTTGTGATGCAGTCACTTGCTCACAAGCCTGCCTATCCAAGCTCTCCAACTGTGGTTGTTTACTTGAGTAAATAAGTACAATTGAGTTAACCAATGTACAAAACAAAACAAAACAAAAACAAAAACCCTCTGTGGTTGGTGAATCAGTTCACCAAACCCCAGGATGTGAAGAGACATATAACAGTGCAATACAAATGATACAAATAACCATGTATTAGTTCTGTTGCTGTCATAAAATACCACAAGGCAACTTGGGGAGGGGTAGTGGGAGGGGATTTACTTGAGTTTACAGTTCCTGAGTGACAGGAGTCTATCATGGCAGACCAACATGGCAGTAGGTAACAGCCATGATGTGGCAGGCTTAGGAAGCTTTAGTGTTCACATCGTCAGTGGCAAGCAAGAGACAGACAGACACACACACACACACACACACACACACACAAAACATGCACACAGAGGGGGGGAGAGGGAGGGGAAGGGGGAGAAGAGAGGGAAGGGGAGGGGAAGGAAGAGGAAGAGGGATTGGGGAGAGGGAGAGGGAGAGGGAGAGGGAGCCTAGAGGGGCATGAGTCTTTAAGTTCTCAAAACCTGCTCCCAGTGACACGCTTCCTCCAGCAAGGCTGCACCCCCCTAAACCTCCCCAAACAGCGCCACCAACTGGGAGACTATACAAATAGTGGAACCCATGGGGGACATTTCTCATTCTCACCATCACAACAGTCTCTTCTGGAGACCAAATCTAATGTTTCAACTGAGAAGCTGGGAGAGTCTGGCTGTGTTAATTCCCTGGAAGGGGCTAAATCTGAATGGTAGAAATCATCAGCCAAGCGACTCATTTTCTCAGGGCCTCTTAAAACTTAGTTTTGGGGTTCTGAGAAGAACAAAGACCTTTTTATGCTTCTTCTTCCTCAGACTGTTCCCCCTCTCCCAGGCTTCTCAGAACCCTCCCCACTCTCAAAGGGTCTGAGCCTCCTGTACATCACAAAACCTCAGTGCCTAAGACTAGAGGCCACAACTTCTGTCTGCCTGCCTCTCATCCTGCACCAAAAGCAAGTGTCCCTTTCCTAACACTTTGCGCAGTGCTTTAGAAAATGAATTTCAACAGATATGGCAAGATATTTCCTGAGGCTGGAATCAAAGATGAGGGAGACATGGCCCCTGCCATGTGAGCCTCTTTGGAGGTAATATAACTGATCTCAGGATGAGGATGGGCCTTAGGGAGTTGCTTAGTAGCCTCTAAATGAAAGCTAGTTAGGGGCATTTGGTACTCTCAGCTGTCAGCTTCTAGGGAAGAGACTGTAAGAGGGGATTGCTTGGCTCTAAGGAAAGATGTATTTTTTGTTCCTCAATGATAAAGTCTGGGGATGCTTCTTTTATGATAGGGCAGAAGGGGACAGGAAATCGGATAGACCTACAAGGTTAGATTGTCATCCAGTAGCCAGTAGATCTGAAGAACAATGAGAAAGATCCCAGAAGGAGATGGGGAAGGTCACATGGATAGTTACTTCTGGGGTAGGGGGTTGAGCACATGTGCATATGGAGATCAGAAGTTGATATTCAATTCCTTCAATTGTTTCCTCACACTATTTTTTGAGACAGACTCTGGGACTTAACCACTGGCTAAAATGACTGGCAAGCAAACTCCAGGGATCTTTCTTTCTCTGCTTCACAATACTGGGACTATAGGCACATCCTGCTAACACCCAGCTTATGTGGGTATTGAAGATGTGCACTCAAATCCCTCATGTTGGTACCGAAAGCACTTGGTAAGCTGAGCTGTCCCCTTACCCCTGCACATGGTCATTTCTGATCCACTAGGGAAGTTCATGGAGAAAGGGAGTGAAGAAGGGCTTTACAAGTCTAGGTTGTGCTTATCTTGACTACTCTTTGACCCACCAGCTCCCCTGAGGTCCTGCCCCTCTTGCTGAAAAGAAAACTACAACAAAACACAAGATACAAAATAATTGACCAAACCAGAAAACATTAGGGAACTAGATTAGCTGTGCAAAGAATGAGGAAGAGACAGTTACAAATGTGTAGCCAGCAAATAGGAGCATGAAGTAAATGAGGGAGAAAGCCCTCCAGGATGAGATGAAGTGGTGCTAAAACTGAAGAGCTAAGTGGTCCCTGAAAGAAGGACAAAAGCAAGAATAAAGAGAAAGCAATGCCAGGATCAGAGAAGACATTCAACAGGGAGCGGAAAGGGTCTCACCTCTATTTCTCTTTCTGCTCCCTGCCCCCTCCCTCTGCACTCTTCTGCTTTAATGTTTGATCAAGCAAACATTTACAACATGAATCTTCACCTCGTGAGAACCAGAAACAAAGGGGGGCAGGATGACAAGCCTGACACCCTGCTGCTGAATCTCTTGCTTAAGAATTGTGCAGAATTGTTGGGTCTGAGGGTATCCTACACATGGTGGGGATCACAACAACACATCTGCAGTTGTCCTTTTCTCAGGCATGTAGCTCTGTCTGTCCTCATATCACAGAAAGATTGATGTCAGTCATCCAACATTTGGGTCTACAGCTGCCTATTGGATGAGACTAGTCTAGGGACTATTTTTAGGAGTCTAGAGAGGTAGGTAATGGCTAAAGATTCAGACCCCATGGTAAGTCTCTGGCTAGACCAAAAGTATAAGCTGGATGTTTTTCGATTGCTGGACCAGAGGCCATGTCTTCATACATTCCCAGGTATTACAGGAAGAGGAACTGTGTCTCCTCCATTAGCGTCTAGTCAGAGAATTAACACATGTAAATGGGGTGGGTTGGTTAGCAAAAATTTAACAAAAGACATTTACCACCAAATGGCAGGTCCTGGTCCCATTTTCTGTGGAACTTGTCCCCTTTGTTGTTGATGGCATCTCCTGGTCTCCATTGACAGCTTTTCCCACAATGTGCCTTAGAGTCTATGAAGGCTAGGTGCTATATGCCAGGGGCATCTCATGACTTGAGCAGTTCACAGAGCAGGCTCCTTTCAGGGACTCTGCTCCTTAGTTGGCCTGACATAACTCCTCCTGACCTAGCACACTCCTAGTCTCTTTGGCAAGAGACTTCCTAACTAGAAAATATACAACAAGAAATCTTCCCACACTTGCCTTTCCCAGTTGCCACACAAGAGAGGACTAGGGTCAGTCCTTTTCCTGCTACCACAAGGGCATGTCTTGGATGACTCCAGAATCTTGGAAGGGGTTCTCACTCTGCATTCTTTTCTATACACCACTCCCTCCCATGGTTGGCCTCATGGTGCTATAGAGAGAGGGGCTTTTTCTCTTGAGCTTCTATGAAGTGTGGTTTATTCCACAATCACCCCATGCCTCTGATCAATGCTGAAGCACTTCCCAAGGCCTCTGTTTACTCAGTAAGTGCCTTCACATTTTGCCTTTGCCTCCTTTCCAAAGCCCTGGAGAGGTGCCAAGCAGAACATACCAAAATTTAAATTAAAAAAAAAAAAGAACTATCATCCCTCATTTTGACATTCAGCCCACTGCCCAAGAAGAGCATGAGGGTCAAGAGGAATATTGCCTGGGTCTCTGGGGACTTATTCAGTGTCTTTATTCAGAAAGAATGAAACCAGAAACACGAATGGACTGTGGGCAGTTTGCCCTGCCTGATTTGGGGTATGTCAAGTTATATCCTTAGAGCATGGTTGAAGCCCCACCCTCCCTGCCCAACCATGAACTTCTCTACATTAAATGTGTAACAAGGCTTTCTTGCTCTTTCTTACCTCCCTCTGGTCTCTCTCTTCCATGCTCAGCTAGGGTGTCCTCCTCCTTCTACCCATAATACCTGCTTGAAGCTTTCTTGGGAAGAGACCACATGCTTGGTATTTGAGTCAGAGAGCCCTGTGGGTTTGAGCTTTGCCTGCCATCTATATCCTGGGATAGTGCAGGTTGCCCAAGGTTGGTAGGGAGCCACATGTTCATTCTCAGAGAAGAAGAGCTGGTATCTCTTTTGATGCCTCCAGCTCATGGTTAGGTTTGGAGGCTCATCTCTTCTGTTTTGGGACATGCTACTTCTTTGGTTGATGGCATCTCTAGCCACCTGGCCTTGGAGTAAGGTCTGCTATAGACTCCTCTGGAGTTTGCATGTCTCTATTAGCTTCACTGTGATCTCTCTTGAGATCTCCATCACCTTGAGCCCGAAGTCTTCATGTTCTAGCTCTTCCTCTCTTGAAACAACCTCCAGTTATTCTTTGGGAGATAATCCTACAGTGTTTCACTGAGGGGGGGGGCATGGATTTAACTGCTGATTTTCTTTTGTTGTTGTTGTTTATTCTTCTAAACTGTTTCCCAAGGAAGGATGCTGCAACCATGGTAGTAGCCTGACTTTTTCTATTGGAAAAAATGCTTAACATATGGATGGCTTTCAGTTGGTGTGAGAGTCAGGCTCTGGTAGGAAGAATGCCTCAAAACAATGGT
>NW_022196906.1:62253115-62285342 GCF_008632895.1 Mastomys coucha | reverse complement strand
GTGTGTGTGTGAAAGAGGAGGCCTAGTGATAATGTATACTTTAAATGAGGCTCAACTTTATCTTTCCAGGGACTACAAGTCCAGTGACATACGTGTCAACTACAATGTCTGACAACCCTAGTAGATATCAGGTGACTTTGGACTATGTAAGCAGGGGACAGAGTTACAAACATTTCATGCTTTCAGTCCCTTGTTAAAAGCAACACTAGGGCCAGGTTCAAACTGTCACCTCCCCTCTTCTTCTATTCCCTTACCTTTCTTTGGACCACAAAGTTAGGCCTTTCTTCTCAACCTTTCTCTTTGAGTCATTCTAGATTTTCCTAAATAAAGGTCAGGCAAACATTGGAAGAGGCAAATGTTGTTAGGTTCTCAAATACCCAAAAGGAAGAAAATAAAAATTGGGAAGGAATAAATTCCAACCTAGTGCAATAGAAAATGTTCTAAAAGGAAAATATGTATATATTTGGAGTCATTTCCAGGCCTCTAGCGCTCCACAGGATACATAAGGACCCCTGGACCATGGGTCTTTTCCTTGGGGTTCTGGCATAGAGATAGAAGTATTCTATTAGAGTCACTTGTGGTAGGAAATAGCTTTCCCAGCTTCTCACATGAGGAGGGTTCTAGAACACGGGCTATTGTGAGGCCCTTGGAGACTTCCAGGCTATTTCATAGATTAGATGAGAACTGTGTGCAGGGTCTATTGAGAAGGGTCAGGTCTCTGAAAAGGCCTGTATCTTTTGTATTGTATCTGTCTTGTAGATTTACGCACAGTGCACTCAATCAGGGACTAGGCAATGCCCAAAGGAGGCCATCTAAGAATCAAGATTCTATGTCCAGACCACTGGATTAGTAACATCACCCTGGGGCTTGTTATCTCTTGATAAGTCAATGTTCCCTGTGGAGAGACTTGAAGGTGACAGTATGCCCTTAGTTTGGCTTGAGTTTCCCAGAACAGCTAGAATGAATAGTTTCCTTGATGGGGAGGTGCAGGGGAGGCCAAAATGGGCCTCTCCTCAGTAGATCAGTAAATTGCCTATCTAGGCTTCTTCCCTTGTCTCATCTGAATTTCTATAATGCCGCCTAGTACGTCTAAAGAGGTGTAAAGAAGAAATGACCCATCAAGGCAGCATCTGTCTGCTTGCATGCATTGTCGAAGGAAAAAGAGCTGAGCAAGGAAAGGAGACTTTTAGGGTGGCATTTTGAAACAAAGATAAAGGATTTTCTGTAGCAGCAGGGGATGGGGAGAGCTGAGAGTTCTTGGAAGAGTTTGTCTATGCTTGGGTGATACTGTTCAGATCCGAAGGACTAGGTTGCTCTAGAAAACGTTCTCAGACCAGTCCTCTGCACAGAAAACCCATTAGCTACGGGAAGGATGACAGAAGTCGAAGACAGCAGAAGGAGAGAAATTGTTAAGTGTCCCCTGCTCCCCTGACTCTCAGTCCAATTTCAAAATTCAGCTGAGTATACTGAGAGCCAGCCTGGTTAGTCTCAGACTAAAGTTCATGGACAAATGAAAATCTAAAAGAAAAAATATTGATGCAGCATGGCTGATATCCTAGAAAGCTCAATAACTCATTTTAATGTTTTTTTTTTAACTTAAAAAAAAAGTGAAGACTTTTTAGGATGCAGGAAAGGCCTTTGAAAGGCATGAATGTTACCCCTGCCCCCAGCATAGCCAGCTCCAGCCCCAGCTCCCCAGGATTCCAAGCAGGCCTCTGTGCCTAAGAAGTTCAGATTCTCAGGGGACTTCCACACATCTCCCAGTCCAGTCCCCACCTCTAGGGAAAAGATAGGTGATACCACTTTGACAGCCCATGAATCACCAGTGTGGGCCTTCCACACCTTTACCGGGGTCCTCCTTTGGGGACTTGCCACCGTTCACTGCAGAAGTTATTCTGGCGTGCCTAGAATGCCCTCCCCACACACCCATATCCCCTCCAAAAAGACCACTTCATCCCACAACTGGCTCTCTACTGTGTGAGGAAACATAAAATACAGACATTGGTTCTACACCGACCTTCTGATTCAAGCGGTGTTCTCTGAACCTGGCAAAAGCAGCCCCAAGTTGTTGTTTCTTTAGCCTGTGACCTGTGGCACCCACCGCAGGTCTCCAAGCTGCTCTCGCGGCATGTGCTAATGGCCTGAGCCTACGGTTTTCCCCTTGATCTTTAGGGATGCCATACCCTTTCACATCATTTGAGTTCACAAATACAAACCAGGATTCCATCCAGCAAACTTTAAGGTTTGGCCATGTTTTTTGAAAAGACAACCATAGTTTTGTTAGATTCTTCCTAGAAACTGGCTCTCTACTGCTGGGAGGTTTCGAGATCTGTGTCCCAGCTCCCTCCCTTCCCATTGTGAAGCTGTCTCATTCTTCACAGCCACCTCTCCTATGCCCAGAGCCTTTGAATTGCTACCAAAACTAGCTTTCACCCCCTTCTTTAGGGAAGGGACCAGATACTTAAGGGGAAACATCTACTGTTCCCCAGCCTCTGCCTCCTCAACCTCTCCCTCATCCTGCCCAAGGGAGAGTTTGGTGATCAGAAGCCAGGCCTGAAGTATATAGGATCCTGAGACTGGCGATCTCTGGGCAAATGAAAATGATTGCACTTCTAAAATCCCTGATTATGGATGCATCTTTGGGGTCCTGATCCTCCCTGCTTTGGTATCTGCCACTCTACAAGGAGAGGAACTTACAGGTTAACATGGAGCTTCGACTAGTGGACAGCTTGTGATTTTTTTTTTCTTTTTTTTTTTCTTTTTTTTTTTTGTAGTACGAAGTAAGGAAGCTTGTAGGATTGTCTGGTTCCTTAGACTTGCCAGCTCACCATAATGGGCTGTTTTCATGTCTTCACTGTAGTGCTTATTCTGTTCATGTCTCTGAAAAGAAAACACTCTCAGCTATCCTCTGGGGGCAGGGGGGGGCGGGGTGGGGGCGGAGGGGAGTTTGCCCTAAAAGCTGACATTCATGTGGCAAGAGTCGGTTACCCATCATCCACAGACACACTCAAGTGTGGTCTCTCCACGCTGGTGTGCACATGACAGGACCCCACTGTTATTGGTAGCGTGACCTGCTTGGTTTGGTTACAAACACTCAGGAATCATTGAGATCATGTTTGAAATCTCTGTTTTATCCGTGGACCTTCTGTATGGTCACACTTCACAAATAACTGAAGTCCATTTACTTGCTCTCTCAACTCTGCAGCTAACACTATTCGCTAAGATCTGGGCAGAAGTTCTATCTTCTTAACACTTTGAAAACCACCTCTCCTTGGTCCTTTGGAATCTAGTACTAAGATTCCCTTTTTTTGCCCCCCTCTTTCAAAATTTTTCTTGGTGCCAAAGAAGGGATATTCTAATGATTGTGTGATACCATGGCTTGGAAATAACTCCAGAATTATGCACATGAGTGTGGATCTAAGACATTCACTTTGCTCACTCACCCTAGGAGTAGCTGAATAAGATAAGCTGTTGTTGTAGTCAACACGTCTTTGGGTATATCCTAAGCTCTCTAAGGAGCCCAGAAGAGAGGGACAAGCTTGGGTTGCCTTGTTTTGTTTCAAACTCTTCTTCTTGATTTTACTCTTTAAAAAGTTCTCCTAAGGCTCAAAAAGGCCAGCATCAGGCCAAACAAAAAGTTAGCTTTCCATTACTCTGGTCACAACAGGTCAGGGAGGGGCAGCATGTGGATTGGTTGGTAAAGCACCGGACTTAGGACAAAGGTCTCTTTCCTTCCAGCTTTGCCACTTTGCTGGAAGAGCGAAATGGTCTCCTAAACATTTTGATCTTCTGTTTGTTTCCTCATGGACAAGCTTGGAATAGCTCGCTAATAACTACCATGGTCCCTAAGAGTAAAGCATTCCAAGCAAGAAGAGTGTGCCGCATACAGTGTTTGTCTTATTGTACATGTCCTTCTGGCCTGAGGGACTTGGCTGGCTTCACCTGCACTCCTTGGCTATGTTCAGTAGCTGACACTAATCCCTGCTGCCAATACTGATGCTTCTACTGCTTTTTTCAGTGTCTCCATAAAGTTTTATTGGAAGACAGTCTTACACATGCGTTTTCATTAGGTTGTTTGGGGACTCTGACCAGTGGACCAAGGAACCCTCTGACTCATGAAACCCAAAATATTTGCTGCCTGGCCCTAGAGAGGGAAGGTTTACCTATCTGGGGTAGGTGGTGGTAAGTGCTGTGAAGGAAAATGAAGTAGGGAGGCAAGGTGCCAGTAGACAGAGCAGGAAGGCTGCATCTTGCTGTAAGTCATCAGGCTGGTTCTCAGCAAGAAAACGGCATGTGAGCAAATCCTCCTGAAGGGGGTTGTGTCAAGCACAGCCAATGCATCACGGTAGCCTAGTGACTGTCACCAACTCTTGATTTAAGTGGTGGAGCAGTTGATCTCAGGCACCTTAGAGAACCTAGAAAAATTCCCTTGTGGGGAAGATAACCCCCTCCCTGATGTGGTTCTGTCTCACCAGGTGGCTTTGGGTTTTGTTTACCACAAGGATGAAGGGCCTGGGAAAGGAGGTACACTTCTGGCTTTCTAACAGACAGGACCCAGTCACACCACTCTGACTTTCTCAACCAGAGCCACAACACCTGGGGTGGAGGCTATCATCTCCAAACACAGAGAAGAAAGTCATCTTCGTGGCCCAGCTCAGCCCCGGGCCAGCAGCTTTGCTGCCAGATAACTTTAGATCTGGGACTACAAAGCATACTGTGTAGATACTACTGGGCTGTATGTGGTCTGTAAAACTCAGAAGTTGTATACAGATGTGTGTAGGAGCTGTGTAGAGACATTAGTTTTCTTCAGAAAGCAAAAACCCAAGACATGAGAAGGTTTAGCACTAGAACTAGGGATCTGAACCTTTGATTCAACTGAAATCCCATCACTGTTCTAGAGTGAGTATAAGGATCTACAAGGGATGTGAGTGCCCTAGAGGGGTGGAACAGGCTGTGTGCGATTGGCTTGATGCTGAGAACCTGAGACACATGCCCATTGTTTAAAATACACGTGCACACCTGGAAGGCAGACACAGCACAATGGCTATTGTTAAACTCTGATTAACTGCCTGGCCCTTTGAAGGCCCCTTCACCTCGATGCCCTTCAGCAACCTCATCTGTAAAATCAGGGCTTGACCCCGTGGTTTTCTTCCAGAGCCCCTCCAGGCCTATCATGTCCAGTTCTCTGAGGGAATGGGTAAAGCACATCTAGCCCCCCAACCCCCTCACACACAGTAAATAAAATATGTGAAAGAGAAAAGTGCTTTGGGCACAAAGCCTCTGGATCCTCTGGCAAGTGTGTTCAGTGATGAAGTGTGTTCTTTACTCAAACAAACTCCATCGTGCAGGAGGTAGAGGACTGACCCAAGAAAGGCTGCTGGAGAAAACATTGATCCCCTGCCCCAGTTCTGGGAGCAGAGACCAAGGTTGGCAGCTCTGCAGGCCTGTGTCCATCCCACACCAACTTATGCAGTCAGTGGCTGAGTTAGAAGAGCCCTTGCCTGTGTTTTCAGAACTGCACTAACCTATGGTAGGATATGGAAGGTGTGTATGTGTGTATAAGTGCATGCACGAGCACACACACACACACACACACACACACACACACACACACTATTGGAAACACGGAGGTTCTTATGGGAACCCCTGGTGCTATTGGTCTCTCAGTACCCTGCTCCCCAGCCTCGAGAAGGAAAGCAGGTACCTTAGACATGCAGTCAACACTGGCTTGTGTCAAGGATGTCTTCTACCACAATTTTTTTAAATACTTTACCTATTTGTACTATTTTGTTTTTGAAAACTTTAAGGTAACTTTGGTATAGCTCACTGCCTATTAACACTTAAGACCCAAAGGTTTAGAGGAATAGAATGAGCCTGGGGGCATTCTCTGAAGAGAAAGTGTGGAACACAGCCATAGGGGGAGGAGGTTTGGGGATGCTAAGACAGTGAAAGAAGGAGTGTGCACCCACCAAACTTTTCTGTGAGAGATGCTGTGAGCTCACCCAAAAAGCAGGAAGTGGAAGCACCAGTTCTCTGTGCTGCCCCCATTCTTACTCCATCCAGACCAGAGGGACAGAACACTTTGGAAGGTGGTGGGTGTTACTAATAACAAATGTTCATAGAGTCTCATGTGAATGTCAAGATGCCAGCAGGAATTTAGAGTAACAGACAAAATATTGTGTTTGTCTGCTGTCTGTCCTGGTAACTTCCACCAAGTGCCTTTCCCTCACCTTTGTTTCCTGCCTCCACCCCACATGGAAGTAATACTGTATTCTACACTCCATTTTAGATGTCAACTTGTGGGCTGGAGCGATGATTCAGTGGTTAAGAGCACTGTTCGCTCTTCCAGAGGTCCTGAGTTCAATTCCCAGCAACCACATGGTGCACAACCCTCTGGAGTGGGATCCGATGCCCTCTTCTGGTGTGTCTGAAGTGTACGGCTACAGTGTACTCATATAAATAAAAATAAATCTAAAAAATTAAGATATCAACTTGTTTGGATGTATGGCACTTTTTATAGGCTACTCCACAAAGTGCTGAAATGTTTGAATTGCTCTGTTAAAGTAGCCAATCATGGAGAGTGGCTATGTCCCACAAAAACTCTTGTTTATCTGCAATATTATCTCTGTTTAAAAGAGTTTTGCACCATATGAACTGAACTTGAAATTATTTCATACAATGTTTATTTTTTGAATTAAGAACACAGAACATTCATTATTTTCAGTCATTAGATCCAGTTCATTTTTAAACAAACATATCATATATATGCATGTGTATATATATGTATATATATATATATACACATACATACATACATATGTCTGAGGCATGCTTCCACCTCTTGGCTACTGTGAATAGTCCTGGCATGAACATAGGCACTCAGATATCTTTTTAAAGACATTATTTTTGGCTTTCTAAGATATATTACCAGAAATGAGATTGGCGGTTTGCATGGTAGCATGGTTTTTCAACTTCCTAGTAGACTATAATGTTCGTTTTTAATCGCTAAATATAATGTTGCCAAAAAAAAGTTTTGTTTATCCATTGAGTATTGTTTGTCCTCGGTGAAACTCATGTTGAGATTTAATTGCCAATGTACTAGCAATGAGAGAGGTGGTGTTAGACAGCTAGACAGACATTAGCAGGCTTGGAAGCCCCTGAGGATGGAGCTCTCACTTTGAAACCCACCTTTCATTTTACCATATGGAAAGGTGGGAGATATTGGAGCTTTACTGGGGTCCAGAGGTGGAAGGACTTCCTCCTGCTCAGAAGGGTAGATGTGAGCTCTACTTATGGCCCTAGGTGGAGACACAACATTTTGAGCTACCCTAAACATTAGAATAATGTCCTTCACTAAGAGCAGCCCCATGGGCCTCCCCATCACCTGGCCAGGAAGCTACTCCTCAGGAAAGCTGGCTCATCGGACATGCTAAGGAGAAGGGAGGAATAATTATCCCCTTAATGAAATAATGGATTCATACATCCTGGCCATTCCTCTTTTGAGGCAAGTTGTTTGCAGATCTTTTAGTGGTGGCTAAGCCTGCCTGCTTTTCTAAGTTGTGATTCAAAAGTGTAACTTTTTCTTTCTCCCTATCTCTTCTTTTGATACCAGCCAAAATCCTACGTGGGCTTGTTCTCACATAGTGGGCTTTCTCACTATTTTCTCTGAAGAGTCCCTTTCTGCAGTGCTTGCAGCCCTCTGCTGCTCAGCCTGACAGGAGGCTTGCCCGTTTCCCTTATCTACCCCTTCCCGAAACTGCCAAGATTTTCATCTTGCAAGCCCTCTTGATTTTCTCTCAAATTCCAATAAAATGGTCCTCAAGCTTCCTTTTGAGTTGGTTTTAAGATAAGTTTATCAGTGAAACTGAGAACCCACAAAGGGGAACCCTGATTCCTCAGTGCCACTGGGACCTTTAAGAGGGACTGATCTCTTGTCTTGTGAGACTGCTTTAACCTCAAAATTAATCACAGAATACATTAGTTCTTGTGAGAGTATAATGTTACAAAACCTCTGGCCTTTTTTGTCCCCCTGCTCTGCCACACTCTTGCCACATGATGCATCCACCATGTTGAGCAGGAGCGATTCTCTGCAGATCCATCTTTGGTTGTACTTTTGGACAGAATGAGAGCTGTGGATCTTCCTTTTCACAGGAGAACAACCAAGTTTATCAGCACCATTTGCCAAAGAGGCTTTTTCTACCCCAATGTACATATTTTTTACCCTTTTGTCAAAGAACAGGTGCCTGTATCTATTCGATTCTATCAGTTTATGTGCCTATTTTTCTTGTGCAAATGACATGTTTTAGCTATTAGGATAGTGTGTATAAAAGATAAGATGTAACTAATGGTCCATCTTCAAGACAAACGTGCCTTGAAGTGCATTGATAAGTGAAGAGAACACTAGATACCTGACGGTGACTGCTAGTCTACCCAAAGGAAGCATTTAGGGTGCACTATTATGAAGAGCCAAGCTTGCCTATTAGCTTACAAGCTGACAAAATGTATGCCTTGAGAAGCTTTAAAACACATAGAATGTAAAATGTACAGACGAACTCACTTGTGGTCTCTGTTGAGAAAATGCAAACATACGTGGCAATTGATGTGTAAAGTTTTTACTACCATCCCATTACTCAGCCAATGAGGAAAAGGAGGAAAGGATCTGGACTTTCAGGGTTATAAAAGCCATCCTTTGCCCTTGCCTGGTGCACACATATCCACATTCCAACCCCACCCCTACTCGTTTTTCTAAGGCTGACACTCAGTTCTGCAGAAACCAAAAGTTGCTACCTAAAGTTTGCTCTGTGAAGTCTCCTAAATGCACTATTGGGAATCATGGGTCCCCAATCATTGCAAACTGGGTGTTCTGTAGGATTTCTGTATTTACGAAGACAACACCTCGGTCTCTGGGAGAGCTGAATGAAGATATGTCCCTGACATCTTTGGGTATCAGCACTGCCTGACTTTGGTCTTTGCACAAGTCACCAGAAAAGACCTACGGCAATTCTGAGAGGAGCAAACCCATGGCAGGGCACTTCGAGAGGTCTCCAGAAGAAAGAGGCATCTCCACAGAAATCAGCAACTTCACACCCTGGGGTGATTCTTATGGACAAGGAGTGAATGGGAGTCACAAAGCCACCTTGGAAGATACCCTGGGTCTACAGCATTACTGGACTGACTTTCGAGTATTAATTTTTATATGTGGGCTGAGATGGTGTCCATTGACCATTGTTTTGCAGGAGGTGATTAGAAGAACAGCTTTGGTTATCTGGGAAAGACAACCACTAATCTCAGAGGAGTTCCCAAGGCATAATAAAGTTTCTCAAACATACATCTTGAATGTGATAATAATCTCCAAAACAGAGCTCAGATGCAAGCCCTTCTCACATGAGTTCTTCAGGGCATTGTGAAATCAACACCTAAGTCACAGAATATTTTTCTGAGATGGAAGAGGAGGAGGAGAAAGGAGGAGGAGGAGGAGGAGGAGGAGAAAGGAGGAAGAGGAGGAGGAGGAGGAGAAAGGAAGAGGAGGAGGAGGAGAAGGAGGACAAGGAGGAGGGGGAAAGAAGGAAGAGAAGAAGGGGGAGAAGAAGAAGAAGAAGAAAATGTTCTCTACTAGATCCAGAAGCGCCATCGGGGCAAGGCCTCCTCCCGGTCCACTTTCTAAGGGTTGGCCTGAAGACCAAAACATTTCCAAAAATTGTCATGCAACACAGAAGTCTATTGAGAAAGACTCAGAAAGGGTTTGTGAAGAGGGAAGATCGGGAATAAAAGATTGAGATCTCTGTGGTGTTAGGAGAAGTAGTTTAAGAGAAACTAGACTGTAGCTCCTCCAAGAAGAGACAGGGGGGTTCTACACACCCCCTCAGAGGTGTAGAGTGAACATAAGGACTCCTAAGACATTTCTGGATAGGAATGTGGGGCAGACAGCTCAAGAGAAAAATAGCCAGAATGGTAAAAAGAAGGAAAACATCATCTTCCTTATAACCTTTGATGAGGATTGGGGATTCGGGGGTCTTTTTTTTTTTTTACCAGATAGCACTGGAAACCCTTGATAACTTTGAGGGTATGCCCAGAGGGAGAGGAAATTGCTTTTCTGGTGGATTCCAGGGCTGCACACTGGCTCTACCCTACCATCCCAAAGCAGGTAGGTGCAGGGGTCTAAACCTTCCAGGAAAAAATTGATAGTGCCTGGGATAAAAGGGAGGATTCCCAAGTTCTATTTTTATTTGAAAAGAGTAGATTGGGAGATGAATAACTGAAGAGTTGCTCTTGTCTGTTGCTGTTGCAGGAACTAATAGGGTGGGACTTATTTCATTATGAGGTGGAGTTAGGCTTGAGTGTAAAAGAAAAGAAAAAGTGATAATAAATTCCCCAGTGGAAAAGGAAAGAAAACATGAGCCTCTAGTGTGGGTTGAGAGCAGCAGAGGGGATTAAAAATTACACCAACACATAGCTGGGTGTGGTGTCTCATGCCTTTAATCCAGGCATATGGGGAATATAAGACAGAGGCAAGTGGATCTTGGAGTTTGAGACAAGCCTGGTCTACAGAGCAAGTTTCAGGACAACCAGGGCTATGCAGAGAAACCCTGCATTTGAACCCCCCACCCCCACTGCAAAAACAAAATCACCAATGTATTAGATTAAAACAACCACATCTATCTTAACCCTATGGACTAGGTGACAACCTGGAATAGAGGGGTGTTAATCAGGGATGGATTGTTGGAACCCGTATCTCCTTGTTGCATTCCAGTCCTCCCAGTCAGAGAGATGAAGGAATCATAACAGCTAGTTTGAGAACTGAGAACTATTAAGCAAACTGTCATAGTCATCAATCTATGTACCCAGTTAAGGAAATTCTCTGTGATCACACATGGTTTGGGGTAATGAATCTACAGGAGGCATCCTGGGTATGCCCCCCAGAGCCTGAAAGTAGAAATTGCTGCTTCTTTGAAAAGGAAAATCCCAGTAATAGGACAAAACAGTAAGATTGCTGGCTGGTATTGCCACAGGAATCCATGAAAATTCCAACCGTATCTGGCCAAATCTTAAAAGTTGTAGATTTTCAACCTGTAGAAACATTTCATTACATATCATCATATATATATGTATATAATCATATCATAAATGGTCTTTTTAATTTATCCAAAAAAAAAATCAAGTGTCTTGTAGACTCCTGATCTCTTCTAAGCCACTGGTTGTTAACCTTCCTAAAGGTGTGACCCTTTAATATAGTTCCTCATGTTGCTGTGACCCCCCCCAACCATGAAATTATTTGCTACTGTTATGAATCATAATGTAAATATCTGTGCTTTCCAATGGTATTAGATGACCCCTGTGTAAGGATCATTTGACCTTCAAAGGAGTCACAACCCACTGGTTGAGAACTACTGTTTAAAACTTTTGTGAGAAAAGAGGCTTATGGGTATCCAAAACCAAACTACTACAATTTGTTGAAAAAAAAAAATATCTCTGAGACATTGAATTGGTAAAAGTGTTGCAGAAATCAGGCAGCACTCAGACAGTTGGAGATCTCAGCTTTAACACGCCAGCAGACGCAGCTGATGAGATGTATTCTTGAGCAACTGGACTCAGTCCTGCCGCCGTTCCTTTTATGTCAATTAAAGGCTGCTCAGCATCATTTCTGGGCTTTTCTGTTATCGATGGGTTTGGATGGTTAGCCTATGTAACTACATGCTGTGAGCAGGATTTTTTCTGTGGCAAACATAGTTACAGAAATGGGAGTAATTAGCTGAGAGCAGCTGCTTTGCATGTGTCTATTTCCTAAGCTATGGGAGATTCCTCGCTGATATTGGAAGTCAGCAGGATTGTAGAAGCAGAGCACAGCGCGGTCATTAGTGAAGAAAAATGTTCAGTCTTTCTAATCCTCTCCTGATGAGTCCATAACTTGTTAAGGCATTGATTCCTAGGTCCTCCTGGCCCAAAGGTTGGTAGGCTAGTTGGTAGACTAACATCTGAAGCTTGGTGGCTTCCAAATGGGCAGGAATGAATCAGACGGGAATGTTAAGGACGCAGGGTCCAAACAGGACCAAAAAAACTTTTTTTAAAATGTCATGAGGAGAGACTCGTGCAATGGGACAAGCCAGGAAACCCAACTCCAGATGTTGCTCTGATAACTTCAGGAACCAGCTAGCTCTTGTCTCCTCGTTGTAATCGGTCCTCTTATCTACTGGACCATTTCCCTAACTACTACTGACTTGTTCACACAGAAGCAGTATATTACTGCAGCCAAAAGACCCTGTCATCTCTCATATGCCCTGAACAAGTGTTGACGAAAGGTGGCTGCTGAAGCAATGCCTCCTAGTCCAGACTTAATGCCTAACCCAACCAATAATGGCATGAACTGGATGGCTCTTCTTGGCTAAATGTGTGCTGTCAGGGGAAAGCCTAAGGTTTGGTTCCTAGGGAGAAAACCAAGCAAGCACCTACCTATTCCTTATACAAAAGAGTCCTTGGTGGGCAAAACCCCAGACTATCTGGGTAGAGAGAATGTAGTATGAGGCATGGATTGTCATGGTGTTGGTCACTTTATTGATCACTCATCACTTCTATAGGCTTTTTTTTTTTGCAACTCACATAGGAGCCCTCTGAAATAGTTCAGTGCCCCTCCTGACAGATTTTAACATGGAGGGGGTCTGTTGGTGACCCCATTGAAATTAATTTTTCAGTAATATTGGCGTGATCAAATATCAAGGCGATTCCAAGTATAAACAAAGCAGTGCTTTCCCTGGTGGGAGACTAGTTTCATTGAGGAAATACTGAGTTGTGTTTAAGACATGGTATAGGAGAGGATCTAGATAGTGAACCCACTTTGATTTGAGTCAGGGTAAGGGTAGATAGTTTGGGTTTGTATCTCAACAGATGGAGCCTGAAGTGGGAGGGTAGGTCTTATCTGGAAAAATCCAGTATTGTATTTTTATCTCTCCCATTCCTGTTAATAGACGGTTGTGAGACATGTGTGAGTCACCCTATTTGTAATGGGAGAAGACCTCATAAGATGTCTTTGGCATTTGGGGGTAGACAGAGGTTCATGGTGGCAATATAATCATTTTATTCAGAATCAAGGAGAGGATAGGATTAGGGATGGGAACAGGATTGTCAGGAATTGGCTTAAGGTCCTGAACAGGCTCTTTAGGTGGGTAAGTGGAAGAGCAGATACTCAGGTGTGGCCCTGTGACAGAGCTGTCTTTCATGAGTACACTAGGGGGGCCTCACACATCAATCAAGATCATTGTCCCAGAAGGGTGATGGTAACATGGCATGCACAAGTGGGTAAGGGGTCTGACCTAGTACCATAGAATTTAACAAGACATAAATTATTATTTTAAAAAAGACAAAAATTGGGGCTGGAGAAATGTCTCTGCAGTTAAGAGCACTGGCTGCTCTTCCAGAGGTCCTCAGTTTAACTCCTAGCACCCACATGGTGTCATCTCACAAACATTTATACTGAGATTTGATGCCTTCTTCTGGTGTGCAGGTGTACATGCAGACAGAGCACTCAAATACATAAATATTTTTTTTAAAAAAAAAGTAAAGAAGCAAGCAATCCTCCTAAATAGACCTATTAAATTATGAATATTTTTTTAAAGCATGGTTAGGACAATCTTTTGTGTCTGGTTGCAGTTACTGGGAGCTGTTACAGCCAGTCCTACAGAAAACAAAGTTACTATTACCACAAGTCTCAATGGAACACGGTGGTATTGTGGCCCTAATTCCCAAGTGTCCTCCTTTGAAATCCCCAGGCTTCCGCCGTGGGTAGACCAGATGACTGCCAGATTTGCAACTGGAGCGAGGCTGAAGAAATTCCTCAAGCTTATGGCATAGATCAGCCGATCTCTACAGTGGTCATGGCAATGGTGAAAAGCTTAGATGGGCCCCATTGCTCATAGAAAGTGACCCAGAGAGGTTGTGGACTTTCACAGTCAGAGTCTCCTGCTATTCGAGGGGTGCTGCTGCCCTTTTAACCCACGGGTGGTGGATCCATGGAATGACACCTGTAACTTTAACAGCAGTGGAAGTAGTCAGAGTTGCCACGAGGGTTCTTTTTTCCAATGTATTTTTACCAGGACTCTTGCTTCCTGGCTGGTAGTCGTGTGACCAATCTCCTAAGAGAATCAGGGTCCTTTCTAGGGCCACCAAGGTGATGTGATAGAGGATTTTTCCTAAGGCCTGGAGATATCAGGACTTCTCCAGGTCAGCTACATGCCAGGAATCTCCTTTCAGGTCTTCTAATATCAAGGAGGTCTCCCCTATAGGATCGGATCTCAAAAGACAAATAACCTGAGGGGCTCCAAGTACATTGGGTTCAGAACAGGGCTTGGGCTAACCTTAACCAAGGCAACTGGATTTGTTGCTCAGCTAAAATGGTCTTGAGGGTCCAGTTCATAACCTCAACTATATGTGAACTTTAAGGCCTATAAACAGTGTGGTACTAATGGTCTACCTCTAAAGTCTTGGTCAGGATATGAACTATTGCTGACACAAATACAGGCCCGTTGCCAGACCTGATTGTGAGGGGCTGTCTATCTGTGCGTTCTCTCTCTGGGAAAAGCCTTGGTCAGGTGTCATACTCTCTCAGTGTTCGTGGGAAAGGCCTCAAGCCCATCCTGACAAGGTTCACCCTGACACCAACAGCTATCTCTCTGGAGCCTCTACAAGGCTTGACATCAGTGAAGCCTACCTCTGTATCTTTGAGAGGAGCCATTCCCGTTGCCTGAACCCCAAGGTCAGACCCAGGTCCTTGGCTGGTGTTATTTTGTGTGAATGCCACACATATAGCACTGATCTGGGTATACTGAGGTATGGGGGATGGTTAGGTATGAAATAATAAACTCAAACGGTTTCCCAAGGTGAGTCATTTCATGGCATTAGGTCACACCGCGTGAGAAAAGAAGAGCCTCTGGTACAGTAGCTTCCACCAGGCCCTCATTAAATCCACCTTCATCCTCAGCTCATTGGTCTTCTTCCCTGGAGTATTGTGGAGAAAGGGGCAAGTTCTGGTGCAAGTGGGACCCTGAAGGCTAGTTCCAGGCTTGTAAAGGAGTTTGACTTGTTGCCAGTCTCCTCTTGGCTGCTTGATCAGCTAGTTGGTTTCCTTTGCTGACAGGCTCAATCACTTTTTCATATCCTTTGCAGGACATTACTGCCACCTGGGAGAGCTTCCAGGTTGCCACTAAAAGCTGGAGAATTTATTCTTTACTTTAAAATATTCCCTCCTTCTGTGAGCATCCCCTCCTCCATCAATGGCCCCATGCTTTTGAGTTGGCTTGCTTCCCCCTCCAGTGTCTTAGTTCTTGAATGAGCCTAGCCCATTGTATTGCCCAGCCAGGTAGATTCTCTTCCTTTATTTTCTTACTGTCTACAGTCAATAGTTGAGCAGTTGAGCAGCAGAGCCACATCCTGACTGGTTCTGGGCTTGGTGGACAATGGTGGTAACAACACAGAGGCCAGTGACCTTTCTAGTAGGGATATTGATCTGGGTGTCCTGGAGGCCTCGTTATTACAGTGTTGGCTATCAGTCCTCTCATGTGGTGTGGTTTGAAGTTAGCTATTGTGCAGCCTCCAGCATTGCTCCTACCTCAGACTGCTTTGGCCACTCAGGGTCTTTGGTACTTCCGTATTATTTTAGGATGATGGGGTTCTTTTTGCTTCATTGTGTTTTTTGTTTGTTTGTTTGTTTTCTAGTTATGAACAGTCATAGGATTTTGGTGGGGGTTGCACTGACTCTGTAGATGATTTTCAGCACACCTATCTCTACTACGACATTCTGCCAGAGGATGAGCTTGGGAGAGGGCTTTCCATCTTCTAGTGTCTTTTTCTTCAGTGTTCTGGTTTTCACTATAGATGTCATTCGCATCTTTGGTTATGTTTATTCTTCATATTTAATTTTTGAATCTATCATGAATGGGTTTCCTCTTTTGTAAGTTGATCATCAGCATACAAAAAAATATTGATTTTTGTACATTGATTCTACATCCTATATTGTTGAAAACGTCTATGCGATCTAAATATTCTCAGGGACAGTTTAAGATTAAGCATAAGATCATGTCGTCTGCAGACAGAAAATGTCACCTCTTCTTTTCGCATTTGTGTCTCCTTTGTTTCTCCTTATTCTGATTAGAATCTGGAGCTGTGTACTGAGAGACAAGAGAGGGCACGTCTGAACTGCCTTCTGAATTGCTGTGACCGAATGACCAGCAGGAAGCAGCTTGAGGGAGGAAGGGTGTTATTTTGGCTCACAGTTTGAGGGGCCAGCCCACTGTAACAGGGAAAGCACCGAGTCAGGAATAGTTCTCAGCTGCGGCAACAAGAGCGGACGGCTTCTGGCTCAAAGCTAAATAGAGGAGGCAGCAGAGGTAAGATAGGACCCGAAGAGTCCCACCACCTACCCCTGGACCCACAGCTTGCTGCCAGGCTTTACTTTATTGAGGTCTCCCAAGGATGCACAGCCAACTGTAGAGCTCACGAAAGGCACTATACATACTAAATGTAACAGGGCCTTGTCTTGTTCCTGATTTTAAATTTGTGGGTGTTTAGCTTGCATGTATGTTTGTGGACCACATATGTACAGTGTTCACAAAGGCCAGAAGGGGGCAAGTCTGATCCCCTGGAGCTGGAGTTACAGATGGTTGTGAGCCATCATGTGGGTGCTGGGAATTGAATCCAGGTCTTCTGGAAGAGGAGCCGGTGCTCTTAACCACTGAGCCATCTCACCAGCCCGTTGTTCCTAATTCTAGAGGAGATACATTCAGGCTTACCCTATTTAATGTAATGTTGACTATAAGTTTGTCATATTATAGTATCTGCAATGCTGGCATATGTTCTGTCTATTCCCAGCTTCTTCTTGGCTTTTATCATGAAGGGCTGTTGAACTTTACCAACGGCCTTTTCTGCATCTATTGAGACAATGAGACGACTTCCATCCTTAACCATCACACTGATTGATCTGCGAATACTGAACCATCTTTACAACTGGAACAAGACCAACTTGGATTGGTGTAGGAATTTCCTAGTGTATTCTTGAATTTGGTTTCCATTCGGTTGAGAGTTCTTGTCGGTATTCACCAGGAACTCAGTCTGTAGTGGTCATGTGTTGCTATGTCTACATCCTGTTTGTAGTGTTGCTAGGACAGAGGCAGTTTACTGGTGTCCTTATCTTTCTATTTTCGGAATAGTTTGAAGAACGTGGATGTTAGTGGTTCAGCAAAGATCTGGCAGCGTTCAGCAGCAGCTCTCTTTGGCCTGGGTTTCCCCCTGTTGGGAGGCTTTGTTGCTGCCTCAGCACACTGCTTCTTGGGGAACTCCTTACATTGTTCTCATATTCTTGATCTAATTTTGGTCGGCCACATGTACTTTGGAAATTATCCATTTCTTCTAGATTTTTCAGGGTTATTTTTCCCCCTCCAGGAAAGTATGTTTCCAAAATGTTCCCCAATAATGTCCTGGACTTCACTGGAATCTGTCATCAACACTTCCTTTTAACCTCTAATTTTATTAACTTGAGTCTTCTCTTCTTTGGTTAGATTGGCTACAGAACCTCTCAATCTTGATTACCATTATTCAAAACAGCATTTTAAAATCAGTTTGGTTTTTTTTTTTTTTTTTTTTTTTTTTTTTTTTTTTTAGTTTTCATTAATTTCTGCCCTGATTTTTATCGATTCTTCTCATCTTCACTTCTTACTAGTAAAGAAGAAATTTGGAAAAGGTCAAGATGACATTTTGTCTGCCCCAGTACCGTTGAATCTGGGAACTGAGGTCATGAGTTTTTGGAAGATTCGTGTTACCTTGCTGTGCTGGTTGGTTTTTGTCAGATTAACCACGGGAAGAGGGGCCCTCATTGAGGAATTGCCTCTATTGGGTTGGCCCAAGGATGTGTCTGGGGGCACATTTTCTTAATTTGTTGATTAATGTGGGAGGGCCCAGCCCACTGTGGGCCATGGCCATATCTCAACAGACAACACATAAAAAGACCGCTGAATGAGCTGGGGGACCAGGAGTTCCTCCCTGCCCTGTGCTTCAGTTCTTGCCTCCAAGCTCCTGCTTTCATGCTACTGCCTTGGCTTAGCTCAGTGATGGACTACGATGAGGGCGAGGTGGGATACAGCCAGATAGGAAAAGCAGAGGCTGCTTCCTTTTTTTTGATGTTGTTTTGTTTGCATTCAGTAGAGAGTTTCTCTGTGTAGCTCTGCCTGCCCTGGAACTCACTCAGTTGGCCAGGCTGACCTTGAACCCAGAGATCTATCTGCCTCTGTCTAGGATTAAAGACATTTGCCACACCTAGCAGGGGCTGGGTTCTTAAGATGGTTACTCTTTGTTCCCAAAGAACATTGTGGCAGAATAACAATGGAAAAGAAATGTTTGCCCAAGAGTGGATACCTGGGTGGGATGGATAGAGGAAATGGAAGGACCCAGTAGCCCTTATAAAGCACCCAACTCAGAGCCCATTGCTCAGATTCTCCACCGAGGGACCTCTCCCATCCTAATGGGAACTGTCGGCTCCCCTCAAAACAGCTGTTACTCTTGCTTTCTCTGGATTGAATAGGCAAATCTTTGCCCCGCCTCACAGGATGAACTCAGCTACAAACTCTGCTGCCCACCCCACAATTCCAGATAATTGTACTTGTAACCCTTTCCTCCCCGAGTTGCTTTTGGCCAGTGTTTTTGTCACAATGACAAAAAGCAAATTAGGGCACTTGCTTTTCCATGTCTTATGTTCTGCGGTATGAAATCTTTGCACACTGCGTTTGCGTTTGTGCATCTATTAGTTTAGATCCCTGCTGGCATCAGAGTCAATGTCGTCAAACGTCAGGGATACTCAGTTGATGAAATCTGCTCCCAGACATCAAGGTGGAGTTCACTCCTGAGCCTCCGAAGTCAGTCTATCGCCCTGGTGCTCTGATCTCAGGACAGCCACTAGCCACAGCCCTCCTAGCTGGGAGGCAACCCCACATCCTGTGGGAGAAGCCCTAAGTGGAGCTGGGTTCAGCTCACCTTTCTTCTTCTCAGTACTTCATCTTTGTGCTTGTGTACACTTTGTAATTGATCTATGATTATGGCCTTCTGTGAACTTCCAACACCCCTCATCTCTTTTTTTTATTTTATTTTACTTTATTTGAGGCAGGGTCTCTCAATGTAGCCCTGGCTGTCCTGGAGCTCTCTATGTAGACCAGGCTGGCTTCTAACACACAGAGAATCTCCTGCCTCCCAAGTGCTGGGATTAAAGGTGTGTATCACAAAGCCAACCCACACCCCTTTAGAAACTTTTTCCCCTCTCCAGTATTTTAACCTTCTCTTTCATGGGTCATGTGATGGTCCTTGAAGGAATAAAGCTACTCTAAAAAGACATTTGTGCCCCTTCCTTTAGCTATCAAACTATTGAAACAGTGGTCCCCAAGAAATTGGAATTTCCCCAGAATCTTGTCGTTACTGGGGAAACAGAGTCCTCTTGGAGATTGTGAGTCTTGTTATTAAAGGAATTTAGAAATGGGCTCAAAAATGAAACTCAGAAGACTTTATTTGAGCTTAAGAGCAAAACAGTGCAACTTAGTTGAAAATCCCAGCAGCTGGTATGCCTTTCAATTTAAAGATGGACTACAAATAGCTCATTAACAAAGGAAAGAGCATGCTCAAGAGTGAGCAAGAGCCAGGGAGCTAAGGGACGAGACCCCAAAGCATCATTCCTCCCCACCCCCACTGGCTTGCTGCTGTACAGCCCTGTTTCTGCTGTTCAAATTCCCGAGGCTTTGTTTTGTGCATACTTTATCCCATGCTGCCTATCCTCCTCTGCAAACTGGCTTTTTCAGTTTCTACTCTTCTCTCTCCCTGAAAGAAGAAAAAGGCTAAAGTCCTGGTGCCAGCAAGAAGCAGCGAGAAGTTGTCTCCAGGAAGCAGATTCCGCATAGTTTTGACAACTTTTCAGACTCCCTTGTAAGAGAAAAACTATAGTAAAGATAATGATCTTGTCAGAGATGGACAGGACCACACCTCGATCTGGACTGCTTGACTCTGTCTGCCTCTTGCTTCCTATTTTTGTTGTGGAGTTCTCTTGTAGAGAGATGGCACATGCAACCTTTCTGCCAGGAAATAGCATTTTTCCACAGTGGCATGGGTTCACAGGATTCACATCCAAAGGCTAAGCACCGCAGAGTGAGCATCCTTACACAGCCTTCCTGGATTTCCCTTTACATTTGTCTTTTTGTCTCCTTTCTATGGTAACATACATTCTGACTCACTGATGGTTGTTACAGTGTCCTGACAAGAGTCCTGCAGGAGGGGTAGATACTGATTATGGCAGTCGCCTTCCTTTTGTTTCTGGAAAGGCCCTTATCCATTTGATAGGGACCTGGAGAAGGCCTGGAGGTGAGACACTGGACCTCTTTCTTTGTGACTCTTCCCAACATGGCCACGTTGAACCAATCTTTTATTAATTTTCACTCCTACCTGTCTCTTGAATTCATCTTTTGAGGACAGATACCCAGCACAACTTGGTACAGCTGCCAGGGTCCACAGTCTGACTACTGGTAATAATTTTGGTCAAGTTGGGACCAGAAGAAAACACCCATTTGGGGTTTCAGGATTAGCAGGAAGTTGACCCAGAATGGAGGAGAGTGACTGAGTGACCCAGACAATTGCTGAAGTCATTTTACTCCAGGAGCTTCTCCTCCCACTCCAGCCAGAGTCATCTGGTTTTTACCTCGATTTGGGGAAACAGAGAAATGAGTATTTGAACTTTGTTTTTGGACTAGAAACTGATTCTAGGTAAGTTTCTCCCTGATCACTGGGACTGGGGCTTTGTCTCCCTTTCTTTGGTCTGTGTGTGATGGGTGGGGGGGCAGGTCTTTTTAACCATTTGAGTGAGAAAACCACTTGGTTTTGTCTTTCAGAGTTTTCTGAGCCACTGATCTTTTGTTGAGCCTTCTAAGCTGCTGCATCATGTCTAGGCCAGGCCTTGGCAGTTTGGAAGCTATTTTGAACGAGTTGTGAGTTCTTTTGAACTCCCTGGGTGTCTGCTGTGTAACAGTAAAGGTTGAGATCTGTTGATAATTCTGGGGTTCTGTTGAGTTGCATCTGTTCCGACAAACCATTAGCAACAGAAAATCAAGGGTGTTGAAGAGATCTCTGGTAGAACCTGTTCTCCACGACCTCCCTGCCCCTGCCTTAGTTCTTGGGACATAAACAAGCAATCTGGGCTGAATCTTACTCTTTTGGTTGCACCATGCCAAACTGACAGAGAAAGTCAGGACAGCTTCCCTCACCTGTGGAAGTGCCAGCCTTTATTCTTGTCTGCTTGGGGAGTGAGGTTCCCCCCCGATAGAGGTACAGGCCTGAGAGCAAGAGCAAGCTTAGCCGGAGTCTGGGATGCCTACGGCCCTACATGTGCTAACAGTCAGTGCTGATACCTTTTTTGTTTTGTTTCTTCAAGGTGGTGGTGAATTGCTTCTATCTTTGTATGCAAGGCTGCTCGTTGGTGGCCTTATTAGATTTTTTTTTCCTGTTTTGTTTTGGTTTGTTTTTTTGTTTGTATTTTGTTGGCACCTAAATCTTCGATGACTTTTGACTAAACAGTGTCCATGGTCTTCGAGCCACCTTCTTCTGCCTATGGGCATGCAGTGACGGGTGCTTGTAAGTTAGCTATGGCTCACTGTTTTAAGTTTGAATAGCTCAAACTCAAGTCATACAGCCTCGGATGCCTTCTCTATTACTTCTTCACATTGCTGTTGGTCTAAGATTAGTTGTCCTTGAACCATTGCTGTGGATTTGGGCACTGGGGTATATTCTCTGGGAGTTTCTTGCCCCAAAACTTGTTTTCTGCTTAATAGTTTCTTCAGACCCATGAAGTCCTATTGGCGGGATTATATGCATCAATGTGTTTTTATTTTACTAATCAGTGGGAGGAGGAGGTATGCACAAGGCATCCAACTTCTGGTCATTGAACCTCTCCATTCTCATCATGAAATAGATCCAAATCATCTGTTGCATACCAAGCCTGGAGGCCATCGACATCACCAGGTGAGTCATCTCAGACTCTTGCCTCAGTTCTTCTCGGTCTCATGTTAGCTACCTTCTTCAGGTTTGTAAAGTTACCCAGAGCTGTATATTCATGTCCTAGCAGTTTAATAAATGGAAAGTTTCTCCCTGCTTTCTGTTCTAGATCTTGTTCAGAAAAGCATTAGGGTTTGCTTCCTATACCTGGAGACATCTCTACCTTTGTCAGCCTACCCTCCAGGCCTCTGCGGTTAGGAACAGGGTCATCTCAGCATAGGATGCAACTGAGAAATAGCTGGGCTATGAAATTCAAGCCTGTTTCATCCAGATCCAACAATGCACACACACACACACACACACACACACACACACACACACACACAATTGCTATCTAGACAGTGGTACTAGACAGTGGCACATGAGCCACTGGGCTGCTGGTATAAATGCTTCAGTGAACACGAGTCTAGGTCTGCTATTAGTGATTGATGCCCTGGTTTCAAGGCCAAATAAAGCACATTTAATTAGTGTGATATTTGGGATCTTTTGTTTGTTTGTTTGTTGTTTTTTGAGACAGGGTTTCTCTATGTTTCCCTGGCTGTCCTGGAACTCACTCTGTAGACCAGGCTGGCCTTGAATTGATATTTGGAATCTTGATATAGTGTACTTTGTTACTCCAAGAGCCATTTTGATCACAAGCACATGGTGTCCATGTGGGACACCTGCTGGGCTCCACTCAGTATGTCTTCCAGTCATCTGAATTACAGGACCACCATGATCAGCTTCAGTGAGTCTCGCCTCCACTGTGATCTTGTTAGAATAGAAATAAAGGTCAATCAGCTGGCTAAAGACCACATGGAGGGAGGTCATGATAAAGAGGTAGGCAGGATAATCATTTCTTTAATGGGATATTTTACTTTTCCTTCCCATAATCCTTGCCCCTAGCAGAATAGCTTATGGGGAGGGCTGCAGCCATACAGCGTTGTAAGTCTGCAAGCTTTTCTAAATTATTGAGGAAAGTACAACTTCTTTTTTCTTCTTCTTCCTATTTCTCATCTAAGCATTTCTCTAATGCTCTGGGCTGCCCCAACATTTTGGGCTTCCTTACTCTTTTTCTAAAACTCCCCTCTCTGCCTTATGCTGAATGTCCACACTGTGTCTGACCTCCACACTGACCTAGAGTATGACTTTACTCCCTTCTCCCCCCTCCATTCTTTCCCCTGGGCAGTTGCTGAAACTTAGTTTGCCTATCCTAGGGTTTTTCTTTTAAGCTCTATTAAAGTTTACCTCCCACCTCCATTTCTGTCCATTCTTAAGTTCTTTACTAATAGACTAAGAATCCCAAGAGAGGATCCCAGCTTCCCCTGTATCTGCTGGTGACCACAAAAAAACAAAAACAAAAACAAAAACCTGAAATTATGCTAATAATTTGTGTAAGCATGAAAACACTGCTTGGACTCTCTTGGTGATCTCTAGTGGGAGTTCTGGCTGGCTGTCTAGAACTCTCTCTGTAATCTTTCAATTGCTTCTAGAGGCAATCGGGGTAAAACCTTATCTGCCCCAAGAGACACTGAAAACAACATGGCTGAAAAGCCTCTGGCCATTTCACATTTGCATTTCATTCTCGAGCTTATTATAAATGCACCAAATTACTACACTTGTCATGTCTAAACTAGAAGTGTGTGTGTGTGTGTGTGTGTGTGTGTGTGTGTGTGTGTGTGTGTGTGTGTTTGAGCTGCATTTGAACTGTGTTATTGCACGGGAGCTGTTGTTTTTTCTCTTCCTCTTTATCAACATATTTTTATTGATCCTTTGGGAACTGCACACATCATACAGCCCGATCACACCCACCTCCCATTTCTTCTATGTCTGCCTAGACACTTGTGACCTCCCAACAGAAAAAAAAAAAACAAAGAACAAAAACAAACCTGCATGTCCAATTTGTGTTACTACAATGTGGCTGCTTTCAGTTTTTAAAGTTAACAAAAATGAAGGGGGTTAATTGTAGAATTTGAGACTAAAGAAAAAGTGATTACAGAGGACTTTACCTCAGCAAAAGCTGACTAAAATGTGAACTAATGCAATAAATTAGTTAATATTATTAATAACTAAGGTTATTAACAAAAGGTTTACTCTGAATTTCCATTCAGGAAAGGTGTTTGGGTCTGGCACTTTCAAATGTGAATTCTGGAAACTGGGACCAAGGAAAAAACTCCTGTTGTGGGATTTATAGAGAGATCACTAAAGCTATGTTTAAAAGATGACTGGCTTGGGGCTGGAGAGATAGCCCAGTGGTTAAGAGCTGACTGCTCTTGAGTTCAAATCCTAGCAACCACTTGGTGGCTCACAACCATCTGTAATAAGATCTGATGCCCTCTCCTGGTATATCTGAAAAGTGACAGTGCACTCACATAAGTAAATACTTTTTTAAAAAATGAGTGAATTGTTAAAATAAGCTTTTATTAGATGCTCCGAGATTTCTAAACTGATTTTTGCTAGAGAAACACAATGTGAATTTAAAAGATTAACTTTAGGTTCAACCTTTAAGTGTAGGTACTTTTGTGTTATTCTGGACAGGAGCCCATATGACTCAGTACACAGTTTGTCTTCTTATGCTTTACTGTTTACATTAGAATGATAAAAATTTTAGCCACATAATTCTTTGCTAATAGATGGTACATTTTATTATAAATAATGTAAGGGGCTGATGCACTTTAATATCTAATGTGTGTGTGCATTGTAAAATTATCAAGATTTTGATTTTTTGTATTTTCTGCTGATTTTAGCTGGCGTATTTGACTGTATCAGAAACTGATTATTCTTTTTTTTAACCTGTATAGATGTGGCATATGTGCACATCAAGCAAGCCTGTGCAGTGGAGCCCAGAAGAGGGCATTGGATCTCCTGAAATGAATTACAGATGTTTAGAAGTAGCTGCTGGAAATCAAACCCAAGCCTTCTGGAAGAGCAGCCAGTGTTCTTAACCACTGAGCCATGTCTCTATCCCGAAAAACTGTGCCTTAACAAAATCAATACTCATTTACTTATATTAAAATCTTTCATATTAACACCTTACAAGCAACTATTTAAAGTGATTTTGATACAATTAGTACCCTATGTCAGTGATTCTCAAACTTCCTAATGCTGTGGCCCTGCATGTGGGGAGACTCACCTGAAGACACCCAGAGGAGCAGTGTCTCAGTTCCTAAGAGCATCAGAAATGTGTGTGTTCCAATGGCCTTACACAACTCCTGTAGGCATTGTGACCAACAGATTGAGGACTACTACCCAATGTAACCCAATGGGGAGGGAGAGACTTGGGAGGGGCAGGTCGATCTCTGGGTGTGAGGCCAGCCTGATCTACATACTGAGTTCCAGGACAGCCAGCGCTATGTAGACAGACTGTCTTCCAAAAACAAAAAACAAAAACAATATGCCACGAACTAAAAATATGTAGACTTGTATGTCTAAACTCTACTTACTATGCAAAAGTTTACCGAATTAGAGACATTAATTTATTACATGAAAAGTGACCCATAAGTGTTCTGTTTTTCATGGGATGTGTTATAACTGGGGTGTTGAAACAAAATGGCCAATGAATTTCTTTTACAAACATTTCACATCCATCTCTTCATGTGTGTGTGTGGGGTGAGCGTGTGTGTGTGTGTGTGTGTGTGTGTGTGTGTGTGTGTGTGTATGTGCATGCATGCGCATGCGTGTGCATGTGTGTCGGGGGGTGCCACAGCACATAGGCAGCAGTGGGAGGACAGCTTGGAGGAGGTTCATCTTCCACCACATGGATTTGGGGATGGCAAAGGTTCTCAGGTTTTGTGGCAGGTTTATCTGCTGACCATCTTGCCTGCCCTTTAAATCTGTGTGTGGTCATGCTTTTATTTCTCCTGGATTCTAGCACTATCATCCTTTTGGCACTGTGGCACGACATCTATAAAGTTCATGGCTGAGAACTGAAAACATACTCTTTTTGTATGGGGTCCCACTCATATTTATCCTGGGGTGTATGTGGCCCACAGGTTACAGGTTGGGCGTGTCATAAGCTAAATTTCTTGACAAATAAATGGGGTTGGAGAGATGGCTCAGTGGTTAATAGCACTGGCTGTCCTTCCAGAGGAGCAATGTTCAATTCCCTATACAGGCAGCTCACAACTGTAATCATCTGACACCCTTGTCTGACCTCTATCAACACCAGGCACACACTGTGGTGCACATACATTCTATACACATAAAAGTAAAGATAAGTGGTGTTCTGAGGTAACCACACGGGTCTGCACCCCACACAGCATTCCAAATTCCTAGGAGGTCCCTGTTTCTCACGTCTCACTGCCCACATTTGCTGCCCCTTTCATCCCCAGCTGAAGATCCTTAGGACATGAGCAAAATCAAGGTGTCTCACCATGCTTCCTAGACAAACCAGAGGGACTGTGCATGCACGGTCAACCTTAGACCTAACATGGAGGTCACGAACACATGGAAGAGGACAGTGGATCTCAGAGGAAACCATATTAATCTGGAGAATCAAGCAGGCCATGATCTCATAACAACTGTCATGGCCTCTTTAAGAAGCCAGTATTAACCAGCACACACCTTTTGACACTAACACTTGGATGGCCAGAGCATGCAGACTTCTGAGTTTGGGGCCAGCCTGGTCTACACAGCAAATTCCAGGCTTACAAGGGCTTTTTAGTGAGACTCTCATGTCCAAGAAGTCAATGCCTTTTAAAAAGGAGATTCTCCTAGGTTAGAAAAAGTTAAAGAAGATATTTCAAGCAAAGCACAATCCTAATATCATGAGATATGATTTTTTTAAAAAATACCCTGGGAAAACACAAAGCAAACATGGCAAAATAGTAGCCACTAGTGAACTATGTTGCTGGGGAATTGTGTGTTCCCTGTGCTGCTGTGTTTGAAATTTCACTAGTGAGAAAGTCCCATTTGGAATAAGGCAGATGTTTCCTATGGCGACTTTATCCTGCAAGCAGAAAGACGCTTGCTTCACAAGCCTGACAACCTGAGTCCGATCCCCGGAACCCATTTTTGTGGAAGGAGAGAAAACTGACTCTACAAAGCCGGCTCCCACGTGCCACACATTGTATCGGGCTCACACAGTTTTCAAAGTCTCGGGTCCATCAGTTTAGTAATCTGCACTTTGTCACGGCTCCTGAGCTGTTGGCCAGGAATTCCCATCTCTCTGTTGATGCCATCATGGAGGATAGGCATCACACGGGACAGACACTGTGCACTGGAACCCAGTGCAGCTGCGCACTTTCAATCCCATCTCCCAGCACTCAGGAGGCAGAGGCAGGTGCATCTCTGAGTTTGAGGCCAGCCTGGTCTACAGAGTGAGCTCCAGGATAGCCAGGGCTACACAGAGAAACCCTGTCCCAGAAAAACAAAACCAAAACAAAACAAAAAAAACCACAAACATTGTGAACTGGTCCTCCCACTCCTCCCCAGCTCTTTGACAACAGGTTCCAGGAAGAAGCACTCTTTCCCTTCTGTTAAAAGTGTGTATATGTGTTGTATGACTGTGGGTACGTGCGTGCGTGCGTGTGTGTGTGTGTGTGTGTGTGTGTGTGTGTGTGTATGTACATCAGTTGTGGGAAGGGTAGAAGTCTGCATTGGGTGTCTTCCTCAATCACTCTCCACATTAGTTTTTGAGGGGAGTGTCTTTCATTAAACCCGGAACCTACCAATTTGTCAAGACAAGCTGGCTAGTGAGACCCAGGGATCCTCTTGTCTCTGCCTCCTCAGTGCTGGGAGAATAGGCACAGGCCACCACTACACCTGGCTTTTTCACATGGATGCTGAGGACCCAAAGTCAGGTTCTCATGCCTACCCAGCAAGCGCTTTACTGAGCTATCTCTGCAGCCCCTAGGAGAAGATTTTCAAGAGTGTCTTCTACATCATCAGAATTCAGGGTTCTGGCCTGGAGTGTGCAGCTAAAGGCTTCAGACTGAACACACATTCCATCCTTTGAAGCCTTCAGCTCACAACTCCATAACTTGTGTTTTGGGTTTTTTGGGGTTTATTTTGGTTTTTTATTTGTTTGTTTGTTTCACCTCTGCCCAGCCTTTAGGGCTATGGGAAATGACTATAACCCTAGTAGTATTTAGGATGTATGTTTTGTTAGGGTAAGCATGTCTATTTATGTTGAATGAATGAATGAATGAATGAATGAATGAATGGGGGAGGGAAAGGAAGGAGAGGGGACCCAGCTGATGTGAGAGTGGAGGTTCTGAAGCTATGGGGATGTATTGTCTATGGAGACACAGACTTCTTAGATTTAGGACACACCATGAGCCAGAGAAGCAGTGAACACTTCGTGCACATTGCCGCATAGCTGACCTAAGTTCTGTCAACTCAGCCAGGAATACCCCTTCCTTAGTCCTGGAGGCAGTGCTTAGTTCTTCCATTAAAACGATCGACCTGCAAAAGTCACTTGACTGTGACACTTTCCAGTCATGTGATTGTTCCTCTGGGAGCTAATGCAAACCCATGATTCAGAAATGAAGGGTAAGAAGGGATTAGGACGAAAAGCCTGTACCACAGCTCTGGCTTCTTCAAGTAGGTCTGTCCTCCGAGACTCTGAAGCAAAGCCAAAGTGCTTACTTGGAAAGACAGCTTTGAAGGAAAGGGCTTTCTCATATTACGGGGGCTGCCGATTCTTACTAAGCCCAAGGAAAAGTTTCTCTCCAGAGCTTTTAAAGATGCTGTCAAAATGAAAACCTGGAGGGAACAAACAGAAAAATGTGGTACTTGTGAGTACCCTCCTTTGGGAAATGTCCGTCATCTGGCAATAGCTGTAACTTGTGGACACAGACTTCTGAGTCCTGGCTGCCTTCTCCAACACAGATACAAAACCTGCTCAAGGCCGAGGCTGACAGGCTGGGGTGCGTGCATCTGACTTTGTTTTGTAGGTCTCACAGCGCCACCCAGTGACGCCATTAGAAAATTGTGCTGGAGGCAACAGCCTGATACAAGCAGGCCTAAAGACTACATACAGAGTTGTAGAGTGAAAAGCAGAGGCATTAAAGAAAAACATTGGGAGAAGAGGCAGTGTTTCTTTTTTTACAAGTGCTATAGCGTCTTAGTATTCATAAGCTTAGGAGACTCTGAGTTAAAAACCTGTTTTTTCTCCCGGTTCTGCTATGGTGTCAGGAAGGATATGATGTGTCTATGAAAGAGTCATTTGTGAGGATTTGATATAGGCCAGTTTTCATGTGTTGTCTATGAAATATTACTACATTGTGGCTTGAATCTGATGATCACAGTCTACAGCCACGTGGCAGGTGGCATAGGAACCTCACCCCTAGATCTGCGAGATATCCCTTACACAGCAGAAAAAGCTGATTGTTAGAGGCAAATATCCTCTGATGACACAAGCTGCCAAAGATAGAGGGGGTATGGGGAGGGCTGGGCTCCTTCCATTGAGCACATACATCAGGCACATTTGTTCTAACACAATGGACAGCATTCCTTACTGGCCCTCCCGAAAGAGGGTCTCATGAGTAGCATTTGACAATGCCAGGGGCTTTGACAGTTAGATACACTGTATCTCTGTGTATCTCTGTACCTCTCCTCTGTCTCTCCTCTTCCTCTCTCTTTATCCTTCCTTTTTCCTCTCCCTCTCTCCCTCACTCTTCCTCCCTCCATCCCCCTCTCCCTCTCTCCCTCTCCCTCTCTCTTCAACCCTAAGGCCAAAAGCTGCTGTCTTAGTTCTGGGGGGTTTGTTTGTTTGTTTGTTGTTTGTTGTTGTTCTTGTTTATTTGTTTTTTGGAGCTCCAAGGGCCATCTTTTCTTATGATAGTCTTTCATATATATGGGAAGGCTGTGAATTCATCCCAAAAGTTTCTCCAAAAGAAGTTGCCTCAGGGAATAGCGAGCACACATCCAGAGGAGCTGAGTCCAGCTCCCAGTGTCTGTATCAGGTGGTTCATTACTGCCTGTAATACAAGTGTCTGGGCATCCGACACCTTTAACCTCTTCAGGCACCCACACTCGTGTGCACATCCCAACCTGCCTCCCACAGATGTGACGAAAAGTAAAATATGTTCTAAAAATAAAGAAAAGACTCTGCTCCATTTTTCCTCCACCCAGTAACCTGATAGTTTTCAGGTTTATCACTTTTCCTAATGTTCCCCACCCCATCATGGTTGTGACTGGAATCTGAATGCAGTGCTCCAGGAAACACCTGGAAGCTGGATGTAATGCTCCAGGGAACATCTGGAAGCTGGATGTAGTGCTCCAGGGAACATCTATCCAGAGCAATAGGATGCATAACTATCCAGACACTATGAAATATAGAACAAATGTGCATTTGAATGTGCACTGGGACTAGTGAGATGGCTCAGTGTACTTCTCTTGCAGAGGACCTAAGTTCAATTTCCAGAACCCACATCAGGCAGCTTACAATTGCCTATAATTCCAGTTCCAGGGGATCCTGTGCCCTCTTCCAACCTCCACGGGAACCCTCACAAAGGTGGTACACATAAATCCATATAAGTGTGTGCACTCACACACACATACACATACAAATACACACACAAATAAATAAATGAATGTATAAATAAATAAATAAATAAAATCTATAGTTTTATCAGGGGTTTGAACTTTCTGAGCAGCAGTACCTTGCTCATGAACTCTCTTTATATATGTGATTAAGCCTGGATTCCTGCATCCTCTAGATTACATTTGCTGGGGTTTTCTTTTTTTTACACTCCAGATTTTATTCCCCTTCTAGTCCACCCTCCGACTGTTCCATATCCCATACCTCCTCCTGCCCCCCTGTCTCCACGAGGATGTTCCCCACCCTTACTTCCCCACCCCACCAGACCTCTAAACTTCCTGGGACCTCCAGTCTCTTGAGGGTTAGGTGCATCTTCTCTGACTGAACCCTGTTGGCCGCCTGCACCAACGTAAATAAAATAAAGGGTTCTTCTGGTAATAGGAGTAAGAAATAGATAGGAAGAGATTGAAAGAGATAAGAAGAGGTAGGCTAGCCATACTGTACCTTACCCACGTGGGAAGATAAAAATTAGACAACACGAGCTCTGGTCACTCAGTCATCTTGAATTTAATGCCTCTCCTTTGTTCCCACAACAGGTAAAATACCTGGGGCAAAAACCCTTCCCCCAAAATACGTCAGTGTAACAGTCCAATCAGTGACTTCCTTGTTACTCTGTGGGGGTGGAGCTTCTGAATGTAGCTGGAACCAGGTTTCGTTCAACAGGTGGGCAGCGCTGTGCTGGGGCCCAAATGGTTGCTGTTTACTGTCCGGGCTTTGGGGAGGGAGTCTACATTTCACTCTCTCTCGTTAAAAAAGAAAACAAATGCAGGGTACAGGACATGAGCTCGGCACACTTATATGGGAATCATCAAGGTGCATTTAGCCTCTCTCTCTGACTCCGTCCCCTCAGGCAAAATTTGCACAGCGAGAGCCAGGCTTATGACACATTATCATCACAGACAGCCACTGGGCATGTGCTTACCTGAGTTAACCTCACCATCAGAGAGAGCGCTACTTTCTGCACCACCCATACATACCAAATGCCAAGTTGTTCCTAAAACACCTGCAAAGTCCGGAAGCTGTCATGATTCTCTGGAAGCAGTTGAGGAACTTCTGGCAGCCTGACGCCGAAATGGGGCGGCTGGAGCCAAGAGCACATGCATGGGCCCAAACGAGCGAATCCATGTCTACATAAGATTTCACAGTTGCAAATCTTCTGCTAGAGCTCTGGAGTCGGTTGCCCAGGGAACAGGTCTCAAGATAACGTAAATAAATCCTTTGAAGACTCTGGTAGTCGAAATAACCTTTGAAATGCTGGAATCTTGGTGGTATGTCATCGACTTCGGGATGTCGCCTGCTCTCAGAATGTAAACATTGAAATGACAGCGAAACTTTGCTCTGGATGAGCCAAGCTTTACTTTCTGCCTGCTTTATCGGGAGTAAGCAGAATTCCAAATCAAACGGGAAAAACACATTCAAAACTGGAAGGAAAAGCCTGTCAGCCTTAGAACAAACTGAACAAAAGAAAAAGGGAAGAAGAAAAACATTCTGAGCTTTCCTGCTAGGACAGCAGCTGCTCCGAATCAAACCGATGCACCAATCTCTCTGGGAGCCACGGCATCTCCTCCTCTCTTCATGAAAAAATGAAGACTGAGCCTCTGACCCAAACCATGCCATGCATTGGTGAGTGGGTCTCTCTAATGC
>NW_022196906.1:62223357-62250587 GCF_008632895.1 Mastomys coucha | reverse complement strand
TTACTAGACCTGACTAGATCGACTGAGAATCGCCAGCTTGTAATTTATTGTACAACCACTAGATGGCACGTGCGGGCAAACATGGCATCTGTGAGCATGCGCCACTGTTAAGGCCGCTAAGTCACTTGGGAAGTGTAGTTCTGCATAGAGCCATGCTCTGGGAACTCACCTCCCCGCTCGGGGAGAGCCCGGTCCCAGCCGCAGGAGGTTCTAGTCTCGGACCTTCCCAGGGGCCGAAGAGTAATGAGCACTCCGCGCGCAGCCCACCAAAGTGTTTCCTCCAACGGCCCCAGGCCCGCCCGGCCGCCAGGCGGCCCGCGAGGCTGTCCCGGGCAGGCGCGGTGGTCTCTGCACGGGCACCTTCCTGCCCGCCGCGCCCCTACGCCCTGGCAACGGCAGTGTGCGCTCCGACCCCAGCTCTCCAGCATCCACCTTGGATGCCCGCTCAGCGGGCCGACTGGAGCAGCCTGGGAGCCGCATCCTGGTGCTCACTCGCTTGCCTGCTGTGACCATACTAATTTGTTCAAGTCCCAGAACGGAGCAACTAGCAGCAGATAAGGAAAAACTTACTTTGCACGCTCCGCTGAAAGGGCGGAGCCTCCGCGGCCATGGCGGCCATGTCGGCCACGTGAACAGAGGGGCAAAACGAACACGCAAGACAAGACAATCCAATCTGCATTCATCCGACAAACACAAACATTGAAACACGTAAACAAGACATAATCCCAAGGTTTCCCCATGGCTACGTCTATATCTGTGCCCGCTTGGGCTCAGATAAACCCGTGGACCCTGCCAAACCTTGGCATCCTGGCCAGCCAAAACCCAGCACATAGCTGTCTTTCCCGGCGAGAGCAGATCCGCCGATAATCCCGGCACTCCGGCCGATAAACCCAGCACTTCGGCTGTGCACCCAGCATAAATATGCTGTCCATATCTTAAGAGAGTTCAGAATAAGACTACTCCAAACCAGCCTCACGTTTGAGGAGCCATCTATTGGCCGCCTGCGCCAACGTAAATAAAATAAAGGGTTCTTCTGGTAATAGGAGTAAGAAATAGATAGGAAGAGATTGAAAGAGATAAGAAGAGGTAGGCTAGCCATACTGTACCTTACCCACGTGGGAAGATAAAAATTAGACAACACGAGCTCTGGTCACTCAGTCATCTTGAATTTAATGCCTCTCCTTTGTTCCCGCAATAGGTAGAATACCTGGGGCAAAAACCCTTCCCCCAAAATACGTCAGTGTAACAGTCCAATCAGTGACTTCCTTGTTACTCTGTGGGGGTGGAGCTTCTGAATGTAGCTGGAACCAGGTTTCGTTCAACAGGTGGGCAGTGCTGTGCTGGGGCCCAAATGGTTGCTGTTTACTGTCCGGGCTTTGGGGAGGGAGTCTACAGAACCCAGACCCAGCAGTCCTCTGATGTATATGTGTTGGGGGCCTCATATCAGCTGGTGTATGCTGCCTGGTTGGTGATCCAGGGTCTGAGAGATCTCGGGTGTCCTGGTTAATGGAGACTGCTGGTCCTCCTACAGGGTTGCCCTCCTCCTCAGCTTCTTCCAGTTTTGTTGTTTTTATAATGTAGATATCACTGTTCATTTACTCTTAGTTTAATCGGCACTACCTTATCATTGTATCGTGTTGAGATATACACCTGCTTATTTGTTCGTCCTTTGGATCATTCAAGGCAGACTTAACAGCCACCTTCCATCTGGTGGCTTCACCTTCATTCTCTAGCCTCTGGGAAATCAAAAGCATTGTGTCTGTTCCAAAGGAACTTATTAGCTGATGAAGGGCGTTCGTGGCTGATTTTCATAACATCACCAGACTCGGCAATTGCCCTGAAACCTTCCAGCCAAGTTAGGTTAACCCACACAGTGGCGCCTGTTTGGCTGGGTGCTTCTATCTGCTGAGACTTTCTCTGCTGTCAGATTTGTTGGGTTTTTGTTTTGTTTTGTTTTATGTATGTGAGTGGTTTTGCCTGCATGTATGTCTGTGCACTACATATGTGCCCATCAAGGTCAGAGGAGGTTGTCAGATCCCTTGGAACTGGATTTACGTGTGTTTGGGAGCCACCATGTGGGTGCTGAGACTCAAACATGGATCCTCTGGGAAAGGAGCCAGTGCTTTTAACCACTGAGCTGTCTCTCCATCCCCCTGGGGGGTCTTTTACTGAAAAGAAGTTTAGGCTTCTATTATAACACCAAGAGAATTATCTTTCATTCAAAAGGTTAAGTTAAATCCCTTAAAATTAAATGCCGAAGTGGCTCCATTTTGTTGTATATCAAATCGCTAACTACACTAGAGAAAAATAATTCAATTAAAATTTTAAAGGACTGTAGTAAAAGTGGGCAAAATCCTGCATAACTAAAAAAGATCTCAAATTTATTGAGTTAATCTGCTATTAGTAAAATAGTAAACACAGTGATTTTGAAAATATTTCTCCATACGATAAGACAATCATATAATAGGATAGACAATTTCTGGGAAATAGGAATTTAGAAAGAGGCGATATGAAGAGCCTGTGGTTTGGACTTAGACTGAAGGCACAATAAAAAATCAATATTACTTGTTAAAGTCTACTGATGTATACCTACCAAAGGGTTTAGAAATGATGGTGGCCCATAAATGGAGTGCCCAGAGTTGGTTTTTAAAACACCATTTCTCACTAAAAGGCACCAAGGTCACTTAGAACAACAGCTGGTTCCAGGAAGGCAAGAGATAAACCAGGAAAGTCTTCCTACGCCAAAAGGCAGGTGTACACTTAAGACTGATGTGAACGAGCCATCCTGGAGAGGAACCCATGGTCAGACCCAGGACCATTCAGGCACCTAAATGAATGATGACTGTAATGGGTCTAATGGACTACATTTAAAAAGAATCAATTTGTGTAGCTACTATAAAACTGGGGGTGGGGAGGGTCACAGGGGAATAGGGAATATCACTACAAAAGAATTTCTGTTAATACATATAGAAAAAAATGCTTTAAAAAATAATTGCATTCCAGGTTCAGTGAGATAGCTCTGTGGATAAAGACAACTGAGGCCAAGCCTAGATAGCACATGTTCAGTTCCTGGACTGTACAAGATGAAGTCCAGCAAGCTGTCCTCTGACTTTCACAAGCTCCCTGTGGTTTATTTGCCCTCCTCTACACACACACAGAGAGAGAGAGAGAGAGAGAGAGAGAGACAGAGACAGAGACAGAGACAGAGACAGAGACAGAGACAGAGAGATGCATGTACTCACATTAAAATGTAAGTTAAATTTTTAAAGAGTTACACTTCAATCATCAGCATAGTAATTTAGGGAACTATTATCAATAGATAGCAAAGACACTCGCTAAAATAAGAGAATCACATGAGCCAGGCGGTGGTGGCACACGCCTTTAATCCCAGCACTTAAGAGGCAGAGGCAGGCGGATTTCTGAGTTCGAGGCCAGCCTGGTCTACAGAGTGAGTTCCAGGACAGCCAGAGCTATACAGGGAAACCCTGTCTCAAAAAACCAGAGAGAGAGAGAGAGAGAGAGAGAGAGAGAGAGAGAGAGAGAGAGAGAGAGAATCACAGGAAATGTACCTTTCCTGACAGGATATGCATGTGATTTCAGAATATCACCTACAAGGTGAAGCAGACCTTTAATTCTAGCACTCAGGAGACAGAGGCAGGTGGATCTCTATGAATATTCAAGGCCATCCCAGTCTCACAGAGTGAGTTCCAGAATAGCCATAGCTACACTGTTTCAAAAATAACTAAACGGGATGGTGAGATGGTTCAGCGTTTAAGAGCACCATTTGCACTTTCCGAAGATCATGAGTTCAAATCCTAGCAACCACATGGTGGCTCACAACCACCCATAATGAAATCTGATGCCCTCTTCTGATGCATCTGAAGACAGCTACAGTGTACTCATTTATAATAATAAAAAGATCTTTTAAAGGTTTGCAGCAGAGCTCTCTAGTAGGCACCAGCACCTTACCACATAGTTAACTGAGCATCCACTGGGCTCCAGCATCTTACCCCATAGTTAACTGAGCATCCATGGCCTACATGCTCCCTTGCTTCCCACCGTGATAACAATGGGCTAAACCTCTGAACTCCAAGCCAGCCCCAATTTAATGCTTTGTTTTACCAGAGTAGCAGTGGTCATGATATCTCCTCACAGCAGCAGAACATTGACTGAGACAGATAAACTATGCTATACTACCACTAAACTAGTTCTGCTTTTGTAACCTCAACCAAAGTGTGTCCTGGTGTGATACATGGAAATCGTCATACACACAAAATAAAGCAAACAATAACAGAACCACACTAAACTCATCCATGAAGGAGTAATCGGATAAATCCAGCCCATGGGCATTCTCCAAAATAACTGACCTGAACTCAAAAAGTTAATGTCTTGAATGAACTGAAAACGCTTCATGAATAACATAGAACCACTCTAAATGAAACTAAAGACACACAATGAGTTCCGGGAGATGACAGCGCACACCTTTAATCCCAGCACTCAGACGGCAGAAACAGGCATATCTCTGTGAGTTCCAGGCCAGCCTGGTCTACACAGAGAGTTCCAGGCCAGCCAGGGCTAACAGTGGAAACTTGTCTGCAAAAAGAGAAACGCAATGATTGGATTCAGATGTTTGTAGCTTGGTGGGATAGCTACCTAGCAACCGATAAGTAATATAGCTACATAGCACTCATGAGGTCCTTAGATCGGTCCTTAGCACTGCACTACAGATAAAAACAAAAAACACGGCAAACAGATAAACAGATACAAAGTGAATATTGGATTTTTTTTGTTTTGTTTTGTTTTTGTTTTTTTTTTTTGTTTTTTGTTTTGTTTTGGTTTTTCGAGACAGGGTTTCTCTGTGTAGCCTTGGCTGTCCTGGTGCATCTCTTTAATTCCAGAACTCGGAAGGCAGAGGCAGGTGGATCTCTGAGTTTAAGGCCATCCTGGTCTACAGAGTGAGTTCCAGGACAGCCAGGGCTACACAGAGAAACCCTGTCTTGAAAAGACAATAGTAACAACAGAAATTGATTCCTTTTATCCCAACACTCAGAAGGCAGAGGCAGACATATCTCTGTAAGGGGCCAGCCTAATTTATATAGTGAATTCCAGGATAGCCAGAACTGCATATTAGTGAAAACTTGTCTCAAAAAGACCAGATAAAAGAGGAGGAAATAAGAGGAGAAGAAAAAGGAAGAAGAGAAGGAAGAGGAGGAGGGAAAGGAGGAAGAGGAGGAAGAGGAAGAGGAAGAAGAGGAGGAGGAAGACGGCCTGGCTAAGGCTTACTGGTGTGTTCCTTTTAAGACATCCAAGCCTTCCATCCCAGGAGACTGAGGTGCTGACTCCCTCATTTTCTTGCCCTTCAACTCCACTCTAGGCCTTGCTACCCTTGGCAGACTATAAAGCAAAATATCCACAACCAAAACCCTGATGCCTGAGAGAAAAGGGCAAACTCACTGCCCTAGTTTGGCTTCTGTTCCTGTGATAACGCACTTGGCAAGTGTGTAACTCTCGGCTTTACAATTTACAGTCCAGGATGGAGAGGGAGTGGGGACAAGGATTAAAGGCAGGAACTGAAGCCTATCGGGGGCTCTCCTAAAAATAATAAATGATATGAAAACTCCAGGCCACTGGGCAGGTGTCAATAGATGCTCAGGGCCTGAGTATACTACACCTATTTCCTGGTCTTTTCTTTGCTTCTGGGCTCTGTGTCTCCCCCTCAAAGTCTGAGGCAAGGATGCCCACAGGAAGAGCTCCAAGATTGTTCTGGGCCCCTGAGAAAAGGGCTCAGACAAAGGACATCTGTAGCTTGAGTGCATGCGGTTTCTCTACATCCTGTGAGTCAGTTATTGTTAGCAGATTTCAAGTGCTATTGGAATTGCAGATTCAGAGCATGTAGGAGAGTCAAGTGGGACCATGTTTAAAAGACCATCATCTGCCTTGGTTTCTACATGTGCACTTTTAATCCTCACTGTGAATGCGAAGAAAAAGGAAGAGGAGAAGGAGAAGGAGGGAGAGCCGGGCTTTGGAGTAGGGTGAATGGCTCAGTATGTAACCTGCTTGCTGCATAAACATAAGGGCCTGAGCTGGGGTCTCTAGCACATGTGGAAGCCAGGTGCAGTGACACATGTCTGTGATCTTGGCATTGAAGGAGGACTTGTGGTGGAGCTGAAGGACAGAGGCAGGAGGATTTTGAGAGCTCAACAGCCACCCAGCTTGGCTGAATCTGGGAGCTCCAGCTTCTGTGAGAGAACCTGTCTCAAAAACTTAGGTAGAGAGCAGGTAGAGACAAAATCTGAAGTTGATTTCTGACTTCTACATACATTCTGCACACAAACACACACTCACACATGTACAAACAAAAATACAAACACACACATACATAAACACATATCTGTGAACACATACATATACATATGTGCACACAAACATACAGACACATACATATATATAGATAAACATGCACACATACATATACACATGTACACACAAACATAAAGAAACATACATACATATAACATCTCTCTCTCTCTCTCTCTCTCTCTCTCACACACACACACACACACACACACAATCTAGACTGTTCCTCTTCCAACCTGATTATCTCTTAACACTCCCCCATCTCAATTTTTCTGGTTCCCCACTATCTCTTGTTCTTACCCAGTGACCAGTTGTTGAATTCTTACCAGTGAACACATGTGGGGCCACCTGTTCCTGCCAGGACTTTCGGCTCCACCTCCCAAGCAGCTGTTAGACCTTTCAAACCAAGGGAAAGGAAGCAGGGGATGAAGCAGGCTCAGCCAGGCTAGGCTTGAGTGCTGGCCAGCAGCCAACAACAGACCATACTAGAAAACCAGACTTGAGAATTTAGCTGAATCAAAGCCATGGATCCTGTAAAAACCCATCCAGATTCCAGTTCCAAGTTGGTTTTCATCTGGGGCAGAGAGTGGAGTATGCAGAAGTTTGTCCACAGATAAATAACTATTTTGTAAAAACATAGTCATAGACTATGACTCAACTTTAGCATACAAAGAAGGCAAAGAAGAAGGCTCAATGAGTAAAAGGCCCCTGGCCAAACATGAGGACTGACTAGAGATTCTCAGGACCCATGTAAAATCCAGGTTTTACAGCATACCCCTGAGGCACAGAAACAGGAGGATCCTGGAGGCTCACTAGCCAGCCAGACTAGCCAAAACAGTGAGCTGCAAGTTGAGGGAGACCCCATCTCAGGGGGGAAAAAAAGATGAGTGACAGAAAAAGACAGTCAACCTCTATACTTCACATATATGAGGGAACACACCTGCACACATACCTACACAGACAGGCACATAACACATGTGTGCACATGCCTGAGTGAACACACCTGCACGCACAGTTACATAGACAGGCACATAACACATGCATGTACATGCACTCACACATGCACAGCACAGCAAGCAGTTTTTCTGTAACTGCAGCAGTGTCAGGCTTTCCACTGGCAATGTGAAGGGTCCTAAGTTCACATGGAAGCTGGCTCCATTTCACAGCACACTCAGGAGGCTGCTTGGCACAAAGAATGTTAGATTACTCACTATTACTGAGCCATTCAGAACACAGACCATAGGCTACTCTTCCCTTTATTTCCTTTAGGACCCCACTTAATTTTATTGATTGGATTAAAATGAAGTACACTGTAGAAAGTGCCAAAGAATCTTACTCCTAAATCTTTCTATCATATGGTCCTAGAACATTTTTATGAAAGAAAGCAGTTTTCAGGGCAGTTGCCATAATCATATTGTATTGTATATTGCGTATGTGATTTGTATGACTTGAGGAAATGTTTAGCGTTGGAATGCCAAGAAATCAAGAGCTAGAGACATCTCAGGGATTAAGAACACTTGCTGCTCCTACAGAGGGTTAGGGTTTAGTTCCCAGCATACACATAGCAGCTGACCATTAACTGCCTGTGAGATCTGATGCCATCTTCTGGTCTCTGTAGGTACTGCAAGCATATGGTGCACATAAACTCATGTAACAACACACATACATATAAGTAAAACTCAAAAAAATCAAAGTGTCATATGAAATGTAGGATATAAGCTTAACATATCATAAAATATTTATCTTTCATTTTGTTTAAAACAGGGTATTATGTATCCCAGGCTGACCTTCAACCTAATGTGTATTCAAAGTGATCCTTCAAATTTCTGATTCTCTTGCCTCCATCTCCTGAGTACTGGGATTATAGGCATGTGCCATTGTGCCTGGCTTACATGGTCCTGGGTTTCAAATCCAAGTTTTCATATGTGCTAGACAAACTCTCTACCAACTTAACAACACCCCTACCCCTACCTTTTACATTTTAAAATGATATATGATAGCTATTTAGAGATAGAAATTAAAGTATGTATTTTGAGCTGTGGATTAAAGAAAAAAAACTTGTGAAATGCTTGGTCCATAATAAGCTCTAAAATATGGCAGCTCGTTACTGACAAGCGAAAAAAAGAATCCCACGACCAATTCTGTTTGGGGAGAATTTGTTTAGACAAAATTAAACAGGTGACTTAGCTGGAAGTATGCAGAACTGTTTATAAACTGATACACCTTGTAAAGTAGCAGAGCTATATAATATGTTCTGAATTCCAGATTTACTTGAAGGTGGAGTCTCCTTTTAAGTAGACACAGGCGTTAGATTCTAGAACACATTTTGGGAAACCCCTATTTAATCTATTCAGAAAGTGAAGCTGTGGATAAAAATATTAAGCATTTTGTTTCTTAATTCTTGACCATTGTGCATGACACAGGGGGTAATGGCCAATATTGACTGTCAAGTTGATAGGCCCTAGAGCTGCTGAAGATGCAAGCGTCTGGGTTGGCTCTGAATAGTTGTCCTTGTGTTAACTGGGATGGGAAGGACCACATTGTGGTTAATTGTGGTTGGTATAGTGTTCTAGACTGAATGCAAAGGGAGAGAGCAAGCTGAGTTGAAGCATTCTTCATGTTTGTTTCTTGACTGTGGACACAATGTATCCAGCAGCTTCAAGCACCTGCGTGGCTCCTCTGCCATGATAGACTGTAACCCAAAGGCTAAGCCAAAACAATCCCTCCATTCCTGGAATGGCTTTGATCAGGCATTTTTTCACACCCCCAAGGAAGTAATTAATAACTAGGATTTCCCATGTAACCAAGGCCATTCTAAACTCATTGTGTACCCCAGGCTGGTCTGGAACTCACAATCCCCCTGCCTCTGTCTCCTGCTTGCTGCTGGGCTTACAGGTATGTAGCATCATGCCCAGTGTCCTAGGAAATGCAAATTCTCATCTCCTACCTGCTACACTCCAACTATTTAACTTGTTTCTTTCATTATTTTATGATCAATTTGTGCAAATTTTTGCAGAGTGAGGTTTTAAAAGTGTATACAAAAACATTTTCAAGAGCAGTCCTTTTAGAATATTAAATTTTGGTCTACAGAGTGAGTACCAGGACAGCCAGGGCTACACAGAGAAATCCTGTTTCAAAAAAACAAAATAAATAAATAAATAAATAAATAAAAATAAAAAATAAAAATAAAAAAATAAAAAAAATAGAATAGTAAGTTTTATGTAGGTACACAAACATACTGTCATATGCCAAATACTGGTGTTTTAGTTAACAGTGGACTGCATATAAGATGGTACCCTAATTAGAGCCATCTTAATTTGCATAAGTCAATTCCATATTTGCCTAATGACAAAAAATTAAGGAAACACAGTTCATAGCATTTATTGCTTTTGTTAATATACACATACATGTTATGTCCATACATATGAATCTCATATTAAAATAGGGTGTTAATACAAATTTTTCTTCAGTGTGGATTCCATGGAGACACGATTTCACACAGGCCACTAAATATTAAAATAGTAAAAGGGCTAAAAGAGAAAAGTTGAGTTAATGCAGACATAGACAATCCCTGATTTCATGGAATTACATCCTGGTAACCTTGTGATAAGTTAAAAACACTAACCTGGTGGCACACGCCTTTAATCCCAGCACTTGGGAAGCAGAGGCAGGTGGATTTCTGAGTTTGAGGCCAGCCTGGTCTACAAAGTGAGTTCCAGGACAGCCAAGGCTACTCAGAGAAACCCTGTCTCAAAAAACAAAAAACAAAAAAACAAACAAAAAGCAAAAAAACAAAAACAAAAACAAAAACAAAAACACTAACCTGAAAAATCTTTTTTATAATCCTACTCTATGTAACATTATTGCTTAGTGACACAATATAGCAATACAAAAATAATAGCTGCACAACAAAAACAAGGAGAAGTTTCCCCTCCCTGCCCAGCATCACTAGAGAATAGTTAGTTCTGTGGCATTTGCTGGACCGGGAGAAAAAAATTAAGGTTTGAAACACAAACTCCACTAAGTGTGACTTTTATAGAACCATAAAATCAAACACTCCTAAATCCAGCTATCATAAATCAAAAGTCTCCTCTGTTAGTGATGACACAATATCTCTCTTAGAGCTGGAGACTAAAATGGAGGAGTTTGCCCAGTTTGACCACTTTTCTTTGCCTGGAGTCTCAGCACCACCCGGGATGGGCATCCAAGCTTCCACCACTCCTGCCAAGTCAGTATCAAGCAGCTGACAGTGGTGTTGACTAGCTGCTAAGTGACTGTCCTTCCCCCATCCAGACCTTGCCCAGTTACTGTATATAGCAACTTATATAGATCAATATTTTTAGGCCATGGAAGCACTTGCTTTTCTGTATTTACCTCACTGATTGCCATGACCTGATGGTCCACTCACATTGTTAAAGAGGACTGAATCATGTTCCTTTTAAAAAATGCACAATACTTTCATGCCCACTGCATGATCTTTATTTACCCAGCCATCAGTTAGTGCACACTGAGATGTTTTGTTCCAGGCCATTATGAATAGTGGTGCATTAACATCAGAGTGCAGGTGTCTCTTTCATAGATTCAGGTGTATTTCCCATAGTGGAATTGCTGGGCCACATGGTCTTTCTGTTAGGGTTAACATAGGCAAACATAAACCTTGGGAGATGAATAAGAGAGCTTGCTGCTGGGATGTGAGACAGCTGAGAAGGTTCAAGGAAAGCAGGGCTCTGGGTGCTCCAGAGTGTGCCCATAGGGGACCTCTCCAAGAAGCTCATACAAGACACACTCACCCTTTCTGATGTTGTGATGAAGTGCACTGACAAGAGCAATATAAAAGATAACAGGTTTGTCCTGGCTCACAGTTTAAGGATGCACTCCATCATGGCAGGGAAGTCAAGGCAGCAGGAGCTTGAAGTAGCTGCTCACATGGCATCCAGTCAGAAAGCTGACAGTAGCTGGGCACATGCTATGCTTAGCTCCCTATATCCATTCACACAGTCTCAAATCCCAGCTAGGGAATAGTACCACCCACAGTGGGCGTGGGCAGGTCTTCTCACCTCAATTAATACAATCAAGATACACACACACACACACACACACACACAGGCATTCCCAGAGGCCCATCTTCTCTCAGGTGTTTCTAGATTCTCTCAAGGTGACAATAAACACTTGAGACTAGTAAATGTCTCAAGATTATGGGCTTTACTAGAACAAAGAAAGAGAACAGCAGGTTCCAGAAAGGAGAAAGCACAAAATTACTCTTCAAAAACAAATGAGATTTATTAGAATCAACAGCCTGGCAACTGTGGTGTCTATAAGCCAGTCTTGAGGCAGGACAGCAGTGAAGAGAATTAAGAGAATATCAGGAAAGATAGCTTAAAGTAAAAAAGGAGAAGAGATTCTCACCATGGACAGCATATCAGGAACAGGCTTCAAAGGAACCCCCAAATTAAGAAGATATCTGATCCTTGAAAGTTTTCAGGGACTGTGGCAAGTGTTATACAGGGCTGTTTAGTTTTATATAGCATGCAAGCAAAGGAGCAAGGAGCTTGGTAGGACCACAAATCTCTCTTGTACACCTTCAAGAGGTGGAGAGTCAAGGCAGATAACAGCTTCTTAAGTGTCTGTCACAAATAGAGAGTTCCAGGGATCAAGAGGTGGCCTGATTTCTCTAGACTGTAGAACTGGTCTCTCAGAGCGCCCTGCACCTTTTAAAGTGGCCAATGATCTAACGATGATAGTACAGCCTGACACATCTGCGTGCAGCTTATGTTTCTAATTACAACAGACTGAACGTCTTAGCTTTTAAGACAGCATCTGTCTATTCGAGGACATCTGTCTATTCTTCCCAGGGATAGACACAGAGATAGATATATCTAGGGCAACACTCACAAACCCGGACACTAAATCTGGCCTTTGCTGCGCTGCTCTGCTAGGTGCTGCGTCTCTCTAGAAAGTAGACATTTGATTTCTGCTCCCTCCCTTGCTAAAAATAAACATGGACTCCTGGCTGTACTTTGTGCCGTGGCATGGACTCTTCTTCAGTAGCACGAGACACTGTTGTGGCAGCTAGGATCAGGAGAAGCTCACAGGGAGGGCTCTATCCAGGATAGTCTTATTTTGAATCTTGGAAGCAACCTTGTCCTGCACTCGGCCATGACTGTACTTACATTCCTGTCTGCACTGGGCGAGTCCAGCTTTGTCTCCACATTCTTGACTGCACTTGCTGCCTTTGTCTTTCTGATGATAGCCATGCTCACTGGTCTGAGGCAATGCTATAAATAAAATCCAACGGTTCATTTTCAAAGGTGCCTTGAACCAGCTTAGATCTAACTACAAACGAACAGAAAACACACAACCCTTACTAGTGCCCAACACCTACACATATGCATTCACACACATTCACACACATGCATACACATACATGCATGCACACAGACACACACGCACACAGATAAAACTCAGAGCAGAAGATCAGTGAGAGCCAAGCTTGCATGCACCATCATGCATATAAGCTTTAAACCAAATAGGCCATAAGATGTAAAATCAGCTTGCTCATTATTTTTACTTGAGGAAAGGATAAATGTGACAGACACGGGAAAAGATAAGACAAGAAGATGTACAAGATTGTGCGCTCCAAAAACTGGAGGAACACAGCTGGCCTTGACAGCTCTCACTTTCAATCCTAGCTCTCAGGAGACAAAAGTGAGTGGATCTCTGTGAGTTTAAGACCAGCCTGATCTACATCGTAAGTTCCAGGCCATCCAGAACTACATCAGGAGATCAGTGTCCAAAAAATAAAGAGTGAGCCTAGCACTAGGGTTTATAAAGAATTCTCTGCACTCGGTCTGCACATTTACCTTCCTACATTGACCTGGGCTTTGCAGGATCATAAGATAAATCGCTTTCACCACTCCAAGGCCCCAGACTCTCACTAGTAAGTGAGGACCACCGTGCTCACAGGTTATATCTGACTATGGCTTTGCTGTGCATTTTCCTGAGAATTGGTGATGTTGCGCTTGTTTTTTGTTTTGTTTTGTTTTTATTTTGTTGTTGCTGTTGTTTTAATGTACTGGCCATCTGCCCCTTTTTGGAGAAATGTCTATTTAGGTCTATTGCCCACTTTTTAGTCTGTCTGCGTGTCCATTTGTTGCTATCGAGATGGTTGAGTTCTGTCTACGTATTTTATAGGCTTTGTCTGTCAGTCTTGACAGACACTTTCTTCCTACCCTGTCGGCTATCTTCTTTCTCTGTTGATTATTTTGATATAGAACCATTTCTTTTCCTCTTGCAGTCAAGTCTGAAACTGGCTTCTTTTAACTTGGCATGTCTGAATTAATGAAAATATTAAATTAGCACTGAGTTGGAGTGATGTGGAGAAATAAAGGTGTTTTTGAAAAAAAGTATCTTTCGGCTCTGATTTGAAGGGATGAGAGAAATGAAGCAGAATTCTTCATAACACAGATTATATTCTTGAATTAAAAGAAAATATGTGTACTTGGTTTGTCTAAGTATGAAATTTTAATTACCACTAAGGATGCTATCTCTTATCTATGCTTTTAAAAACTTTTTCCCCTTGGGGGCTGAAGAGATGGCTCAGTGGGCTAAGTACTCACCACACCAATATCAAGACTTGAGTTAGAGACACAAGCATCAAACTAAACGCTGGGGGGCTGCGGTGAGCCACCCAAACAATACCTAGAGCAAGCTGGCTAACTAGACTAACCATATTGGTGAGATCTAAGTCCAAGTGAAAGACTCTGCTTCTAAATATAGGCTGAAGAGAGGTTGGAGAAGATGCCTGATATCCACCTCTGGCCTTCTTATGTGCATGTACACACTTGAATCCACACTGCACATACACACACACACACACACACATGCACACATACACCCCATGGGGTGTCTTATCCTCAGACTCAGTGTCTCAGGGCTCCTCACTTCCCCTCTATCTATGGAGAACCGTGGGTGAGATAGGCAAGTGCATCCGTGTTGGACCCTTCCCCAGAGAGGCTTTAGCCAGTAAGAGGTTCAAGTCAGCCAGGCAGTGGTGGCGCATGCCTTAAACCCAGCACTTGGGAGGCAGAGGTAAGTGGATTTCTGAGTTTGAGGCCAGCCTGGTCTACAGAGTGAGGCCCAGGACAGCCAGGGCTATACAGAGAAACCCTGTCTCAAAAAAAAAAAAAAAAAAAAAAAGGTTCAAGTCAAGTTTCACTGATTCTGACACTTCAAAGACACCAAATTTCAAAAGTCACTAAAGGCAGTGGCATACTGTTTTGTTTCTGTGTTTGCTTTTGTTAAGAAAAATTTTTTGCTGGCTAGAGTAGCAACACTTTTAATCCTGCATTTGGGAGAAAGAGGCAGGCAGATCCCTGTGAGTTTGAGGGCCAGCCTGGTCTACATAGTAAATTTTAGTGCAGCCAAGTCTATAGCGTGAAACACTGCCTCAAAACAATAACAATAAAAGAGTGTACAATTTCTAACCATGAAAGTTCAAGCCCATAATCCCAGAACTTACAAAGTAATAGTTATATACTCATCCCCAGCTATTCTGTATATGGTGAATTCCAGGCCAGCCTCTATGAGATCCTGTCTCAAACATGCACACACACACACACACACACACACATACACATACACATTTTTCTTCTTTTTTTCTCTTTTGTTTTGGGAGGGACAGTTGGTTTTGGTGTTTTTTGCTTTTTTGGTTTTTTTGTTTGTTTGTTTGTTTGTTTGTTTGTTTTGAGACAGGGTTTCTCTGTGTATCCCTGGCTGTATTGGAACTCATTCTGTAGACCAATCTGGCCTCAAACTCACAGTCTGCCTCTGCCTCCCTATGCTGGGATTAAAGTCATGCACCAACAATAACCAGCTAAAAACACAATTTTTTAAGACTTATTTATTTTATTTATATGAATGCACTGTAGCCTTCAGACACACGAGAAGAGAGTATCAGATCCCATTACAGATGGTTGTAAGCCACCATGTGGTTGCTGGGAATTGAACTCAGGACCTCTGGAAGAGCAGTCAGCGCTCTCAACTACTGAACCATCTCTTTATAGAGCTGTGGCATTTGATAACTCCTTTTTAGATTTTTATTACATTTTTATGTATTTCATATGCATGGTTGTATATGTATAGCGACACATGTGTCCCTGTATATGTGTGGGTATGTGTGTGCTTCTATGTATATGGGCATGTGTGTGTGCTTGTATGCGCACATACCATGTCATACATATGGAGGTAACAGTACAAGTTGCAGGAGTTGGTTCTGTCCTTCCAAGTCCCAGGAATTAAACTAGGGCCTTAAGGCATGGTAGGAGGAGCCTTTTATCTACTCTCACCAGCCCAACAATTATTTCTTAAAATTCCAGATGGTGAAGGTTCTGCCAAAATGCTACTCAGAATTACCAGAAAATCCTCAGGGAGGCTGGCTCTGTCTGAGGCTCTCTTTCCCTGTTCCCAGCCAATCACAGCATGTTACCTGAGGAGTTTGTAACACCTTGTGATGATTGAAAGACTAGACTCTCAGTCCCAAGCATTCCTGATCTCAATATTGTTTTATTTGCACAAAGCAAAGCTTTCTTTAGGCCTTGGCAGCCTTAGGCTTTGGAAGGAAGTGGCTGACAGATGGGAGTAGAAATACAATTAGTTAATGCAACCATCTCATTCAATACACCCAGTGTGACAGTTAATCTTAATGGGTTGTCTCAAAAATTAACTAAGAGACTCTGGGTGGCTCTTTAAGGCCATTTCCCAAAAGTACTAATCGAAGGGGGAAGACCTTTACCTGGGATGGGTGGCTCCTTCCAGTGCTGGTCCAGATATAAAGTGGTCTTAGGTAAAAGCTGCTGCTTTTTGCCTACTCAACTTTCCTCCTTATTGGTTAGTACATCTACTCACTCGCTGCTGCTGCTGCTGCTGCTGCTACTGCTGCTGCTGCTGTTTCAATTCTTCCCTGACAACAGAATCCAGTGTGTTCGGTCTTCCACCACATACCATTGGCCAGTGGTTTTCCAGGAACCTTCTGGGCCTTTAGAGCCAAGGCATCCAACTTTGTGGACTGAGTGACTACAAGCTCCTCAACCTTTCCAATGTATAAACAGCTACTGTTAGACTATCCAACACATTGTGAAAACCCACCTAGTAAACCCCTTTCACAATCTACATTTATTCACTCAGTCTCTACCAGTTCTGTTCCTCTAGAGAGTTCTAATACTGAGCAAAATATATATTGATATGTAATTATAATCTAAGTATAATGTGTACTATATACAATATATATTAAAGATCTAAAAAGAACTATATCCAAACATAGGCAGATGATACCATGATTTGAATGGAAATTACAGATATTTTATGTGCTTAGAGTGTTTCAGAACTTTCCATAACCCTCCCACAACAGATAATTTATACAATAAGCAAAAACAGTTGAACTTGTGTGATGGTTTGAATAAAAATGGTTCTTGGCCTGGAGAGATGGCTCAGTGGTTAAGGGCCCTGGCTGCTCTTCCAGAGGTTGAGTTCAATTCCCAGCAACCACATGGTGGCTCACAACCATCTATGAGATCTGGTGCCCTCTTCTGGTATGCAGGAAATACATGTAGGCAAACCATTGTAACATAGTAAATAAATAAATCTTAAAAAAGAAAAATAGAAAGGCTCTCATAGGCCCATGTATTTGAATCCTTGATCTCCAGTTGGTGGAACTGATTTGGGAAGAATTGGGAGGTGTGGCCTTGTTGGAGGAGGTATGTCACTGGAGGTGAGCTTTGAGATTTCAAAAACACATACAAGGCCCAGTCTCTCATTCTGTCACTGTCTCTGTCTCTCTCTCTTGGCTTTGTGGTTGTTGTCTTGACATGTAAGCTCTCAGCTCCTTCTCCACCATGCCTATCAGTCTGGTGACATGTTCCCTGCCATGATGATTATGGGCTCATCCTCTGAAACTGTAAGCAAACCCCTAATTAAATGTTTTCTTCCCTTAGTCATGGTTTGCAGCAATAGGAAAATAACTAGGACAACTTGAAAAACAATTGATGCATAAACATTTTAGAATGTTGTATTATTCTCTGGAGTTACAGAGGATTCTGCCTGAACAGCCAGGTTCATTGTGGGCATATGAAATGCCTACAGTACTGCCATGTGTCCCTTTATGCCTTTTGAATTTTGTGTGATGTGTGTGTATGATCAACTCAAAAAGGATTGATTTTTAAGTGCTAGAGAATACTAGAAGAAAGTTCACACACAATACAGTTTGTTTCAATTTTGCACCTCTGCCTGTGGCAATTCACCCGATCTTTGGACCTTGGTGGGTGGGGTTCCTTCTGTAGACATCTGGGTTAACTGGTACACTCACTGTGATATCACAGATGGGAGCCCTCTCATATGACCTTGTAGCTTGACCTGGCTTGTGGGGGTAGAACGTCAAACTGTGAATCAGAGCAAAGGTTACAGGGGTTGGAGGCGTGGCTCAGTGGTTAGTAAGACTTGCTGCTCTTGTCAGAGGACCAGGGTTTGGCTCCTGTCACCATAGCAAGTAATTCATATCCATCAGTAACTCCAACTCTAGAAGTTTTGATGTCCTCTTCTGGCTTCCAAGGGCAATGTACTCATGTACACAAACACACACACACATGCAAATAGCTAATAAAAATAAGCCAGGCATGATGGCACTCTTTAATCTGAGCACTCAGGAGGCAGAAACAGTCTGTGAGTTCAAGGTTACCCTGATCTACATGGAAAGTTCCAGGCTAACCAGGGCTACATGCAAGTCCTTATCTCATAAAATTATCTTTTTTCCTTTGAGACAGAGCCTCTCACTCTGGAATTCACTATGTAGACCAGGCTGGCCTCAAACTCATATAGATCCATCTGCCTCCACCTCCTGATGGCTAAGACTAATGTGAACTACCATGTCCAGCTCAAAAACTTAATTTTAAAACTTTTTTAGAGAAAAAAAATAAGGCATATTTCAAAAGCCCAGCACTTACCAAAATGTGAAGCTTTTTTGTGAAAGCTAGATAAAAAGAACTTAGGGACAGCCCAGTGAAAGCAGACCACAGGTGACTCTGGCCAGACTGGAATGTTGGCCTCTGCTGCAGCCTGGCTTGGATCTTTGAGTTAAGTGGAACATTCCTTTTCATTAGTAAATATTTGAGATAAAAGCTCCTTTGCTCACCTCCTAATTATCATCCATTCCAAAGCATCCTCTTTGGGGTTGAGGGGAGATTAATTAGCCAGCCATTCCTAAAGGATGGATTGAGGACATCAAAGCCCCTCTAGAACCGGATGGGGAGAAAGCATGACACTGTGGAGAGGAACAAAGACCAGAATCAATTTGGGGAGTGTTACAGAGAATAAGATTCTCTGTTGTTCTTTCAGAGAATAAAGTTCTTGCCAGGATATAAATCCTCTGACACCACCACGCCTTTTCTTTGGTAAGGCTTCCCTCTGTCTTACTAGATAAATACACAGAAGGCAGGTTTTACCTATGACCATATACAGAGATGGCTCAGTAATGAAGCAGTGGAGCACTAAGGTAAAGGGGCTGAAGGATGACTCAGTGGTTCAGAGTTCCTGCTGCTCTTGCGGGGAAGGAAGGGTGGCACAGACTCAAGGCCTCCTTAGTTTGTTTGTTTGTTTGTTTGTTTGTTTAGTATGTATGTGCATATGGGGGGATGTTATGTGTGCACGTGGAGAACAATCTCTTTTCATCATCCTTTGAGGCAGGGTCTCTCATAGAACCTGGAGCTCTTCAATTTGAATTAATTAAGTAATCAGTGAGCTCCAGGAAGCCTTCTCCCACTCAGTGTTGGGGTTACAGGTACATGTTGCCATACCCAGCTCGCTCGCTCTGTGTGTGTGTGTGTGTGTGTGTGTGTGTGTGTGTGCGTGTGCGTGTGCACCCACACACATCCACTCATGCATGCTCATGTAGAGGCCAGAGGTGAATGTATATATCTTCCTCCATCACTCTCTACCTTATTTTTAAAACAGTCCATCCTAGTTATTTTCACATTGCTACAATAAAAACCATGACCAAAACAACACAGGAAGGGGATGATACATTTTGTCTTACAGGCTATAGTCTATCATCTGTTAGATAATATTTAATTCTGTTTTTCCTTTCCCAGCCCTGGCTCCCAGAATGACGACTCTGAGACTAATTATTTATAATAGATGTCTAGGCCACAAGCTTTGGCTCATTCCCTGACTAGCTTATAACTTCTTTAACCCATTTAAACGATTCTGTCTACCGTGTGGTTAGTTACCACTCCTTCAGTCCCAGCCTGCTCCTTCCTTCTCAGTATCTTACTCAGCATCCCCCTGAGTTCATCTCCCCACCAATTTTATGACCAACTCCCTGTGGCTCATCTTCTCATTTATCTCCTGTCTCACCCCCCTTGGCTCTCTTCCTGTCTTTCTTTTATCTCTTACTATTCTCCAGAATCCTCTGTCCCATCTCTTATTTCCTGCCTCAGCTCATTGGCCATCCATCAGGTTTTTGTTTTTTAATTTTAGGTTCTTTCCTTTCCTTTCTTTTCCTTTTCTTTTTTTGTCCTTCCTTCCTTCCTTCCTTCCTTCCTTCCTTCCTTCCTTCCTTCCTGTCTGTCTGTCTGTCTGTCTGTCTGTCTTTCCTTCCTTCTTTCTTTTTTGGACAGATGATGGTTAGAAGAGATTCTCTCTATAATCATCAATAATCATCAATGGAAGCCAGGGCAGGAACTCAAGGCAGGGTCCTAGAGGAAACAGGAACTGAAGTAGAGTCCATGGAAAGCCACTGCTTTGGCTTGCTCCCCATGGCTTCTTCAGCTTGCTTTCTTAGAGCACCCAGGATCACCTCCCCAGAGCTGGCACCACCTACAGTGGGCTGGACCTTCCTACATGAATCATTCATTAATCAAGAAAATGTGCCCCCCACCACACACAGAACTGGAGAGATGGTTCAACAGTTAAGAGCATCCCCCCGACCCCCAGGGGACCTAGGTTCTATCCCCAAACCTACATGGCAGCTCACACCTGTTCATGACTTTCAAGGAATCCTTCTTCTGACCTCTGAAAGCAACAATGTGGCACACAGATGCACATGTGAGCACAACACTCATACACATAGAATATAAAACAAAATTCCCCAGATTGATCCCATGAAGACAATTCTTTTTTGAGATTCCATCTTCTGAGACATTGCTAGTTTGAGTCAAGTTGACAAAAACAAACCAGCATGAGGTCTGCCACTGCACTTAGCTCCAGGAAATCTTTTGTTTCAGCTCCTCCAGTGTTGAAGTTACAGGTACTTGCCACACCCAATTGTGTGTGTGTGTGTGTGTGTGTGTGTGTGTGTGTGTGTGTTATAAGAAAGCAGGCTGAGAAACCCATGGGAGCAATCCAGTTAGCAGCAATTCTTCATGGCCTTAGCATCAGCTTCTGCCTCCCAAGTTCTTGCTATATTTGAATTCCTGCACTGATATCTTTTAGGGGTAGTGTCCTGAAAGCAGTAAACTGAAATAAACCCTTTCCTCCCACAGTGTTTTATCACAGCAATAAAAAGCTTAGCTAAGACAGGGGGAAGTAGTTCTGATAATACATGCTGATCATATTTTATCCAAGCACCGATGTGTTTTCAGCAACACGTTTTCATACACACTGGACTTGAACGTGACCAATGAGCTCATTGTGAATCATCAGGACCACTGTCATGAGGGGCTCCACTCTAATAAGTTGCTCTAGGCTTCATCCAATTTAGATATGTTTAGAGGTGATTGGCAAAGCATCTGGGGCCATCTAATGAGCCTGTAGGGCATTCCTTCCCTGAACTTGACCCTGGTACAGTTTGCTTGTTCAGTCTGTGCCACATTCCCCATCCATGAGTAAAATCAAGCTGTTGTCCATCTCTACTCTGAGCAAAAACCAGAGCTCAACAACATAATAGCTCAGAGATCTTGTACCATGTCTGGAGAAGTAGTCCTTCTGTCCCTCTGACAACATACAAAACTTTTCCAGGGCCACGGAGATGGCTCAATAGATAAAGGTCCTAGTTGCCCCAGCCTGACAACCCTGGTTTGACCCCTAGAACCCATGTATGAAGCTGGATGTGATGGCAGTTATCTGTATTTCCAGCACTCCTACAGTGAGATGGGAGGCAGAGACAGAATTGCATGGAAGCTCATGGGCCAGCTAGACTGGGGCAGGAAGCACAGAATAGAAACCAAAGTCCCAGCCAAAAATCAGGTGGGAAGTGAGAAGTGACTCCCAAAAGTTGTCCTCTAACACACACAGGTGTATGCACACATATGCACATGCTCAAGCACACACATACACATACATGCTAAGATAACCATGTTTTCTAGAGCATGATAGTAATAGTAAATAAATGAAGTATTTTGTTATTGTTATTCTTTGCTTTTTGTTTTTGTCTCCATTATAGATTTGTTTTGAAACAGGATCTCTGTATGTAGTTCTAGCTGACCTAGAACTTGGTACATAGACCCACCTGGCCTTGAGCTCAGAGATCGGCTTGCATTTGCCTCTCAAGTTCTGGAATTGAAGGTATGTGCCACTAATCTATGGAGTGCATTATGTTATAGAGATTTATTGTATTGTTGATTAAGTCCTTATGTGTGTGAGTCTGTGCATTTGTGTGCAGGTACCTGAAGAAGCTAGAAGAGAGCAATGATTCCCTGGAACTAGAGGTGCAGGTGGTTGTGAGCTGCCATGGCAGTGCTAGGAACCAAACCTGGAAGCGGAAACAGAAGGACTGCAAGTTTGAGGTCAGCCCAGACAACTCAGCAAGATCCTGTCTTAACATTATGTCTAAAAGGGATTGATTCTGGGATCCATCCCATGGGCGGGCACCAATCCCTGACACTGATGCTACGTGGTGCTTGCAAACAAGAGCCTAGCATGGCTGTCCTCTGACAGGCTCTGCCAGCAGCTGACTGAGACAGATGCAGAGACTCATAGTCAAGCATTGGACAGAGGTTGAGGACCCCTATGAAAGAGTTAGAAAAGGACTGAAGGAGCTGAAGGGAATGTCAACCCCATAGGAAGACCAATCGTGTCAACTAACCTGGACCCCTGGGAGCTCCCAGAGACTGAGCCACCAACCAAAGAGTATACACAGGCTGGTCTGAGACCCCTGGCACATATATAGTAGAGGGCTGCCTTGTCAGGCCTCAGTGGGAGGAAGACATGCCTAATCCTGTAGAGACGTGATGCCCCAGGGTGGAGGAATACAGAGTGCTCACCCTCACAGAGTTGAAGAGGAGAGGAAAGAGGGGAGGGGGAAGAATTCTTCCAGGGGGGCTGGGAGGGGGCAACATTTGGGATGTAAATAAGTAAAATAATTAGTTAACACATATGAGAAAAGGGAAACCCAGTTGAAGAATTGCCTCCATCAGACCAGCATGCAACATGTGCTTTCTTGCTGATTGGTATGCTTCCCCAGTGGTGTGTGTGCCTGTGTGTGTGTGTGTGTGTGTGTGTGTGTGTGTGTGTGTGTGTGTGTTGTACTTCATAGAGCAGCTATCCTTGGTCCACGCTCCTTCTACTCTGCATTCCCTTGCTCTCCTGGGCCCTGTATCCTGGCCCCCCAGGTGTCTGGGGCAGAGACAAATGCTTTAAAGCCCTGCTCTGGCTTTGGAGTGAGGTCCAGTTAGAATGACCTCCACTTTACACAGTTCAGACAGAGTAGGGTTTCATAGGGCTGAAAAGATGGCTCAGTGGTTAAGAGCACTGGCTGCTCTTTTAGAGGACCCAGGTTCAATTCCTAGCACCCACAAGGTAGCTCACAACCTTCTGTAACTCCAGTCCCAGAGATCTGACTGTCAGCATCAAGAACCGGCTTGGCAGATAGGCTCCATACTCAGGAATGTCACACATAGGCGACATCTGTTGCCAGGGAAACCACATACCTCCCCAGAGTCCACTTCCCACACTCACCTTCGAGCAGGTTATGTTACAGCCTAAATTAAAGGCAGACCCTTCCTCACTTTTGACCCTTTTTTCCCTTGTCTTTCTCTCTTTCCCCTCTGCCATGTGGAGCTGCTTTGGCTTCGTGTGGTCTGTCTGGACTGGAGCTGCCACTCGAACACATCACTGACACCTCCTTCTGGCTTCCTCAAGCACCAAGCCTGCAAGTCATGCTCATATATTCATATAAGACACTCATGCACATAAAATTAAAAATAAATAAATAATAAAAACAGAGGAAGAGCTCACATGGTATTGAAGGATCTACTTTCAGCCATCAGTGCCTATCCCAGGTTGACCCCCACCAGAAACAGCTGGTAGAAGAGCCTGGGAAACACCAGGGAGCCCCAGCCTCCACTCCATTGCTCCCAACCCCGAGATCCCAAGGATTCATGGAACAGTGATGGTAAAACTGGCTTTCCCCTTCACAACGCCCACCCAGCGGCCCTCCACACAGGGTGCCAGCCACCTGGTTGAGAAGCCTTTGCCTACATGGCTAGGGCTATGCCGTCCAGGTGGCCTCTCGTCTGCCACAGAGGATGTGAATGTGAAGAAACCGGAGCAAAGAGTGGAGTCAGAGTGACCCTTGCCTGGTGGCTTGGGGCTCCTCAGTGCTTCACACACAGCCTGGCTTGCCACTCACAAGAATCTACCGCTAGAAATCCGCAACGCTTCGCTCTCGTCTCTTTAGCCACCATTCAGAATGGCTTCCTTACAGTTTTCAATTTTGACTCGACCTACATTTCCTAGGAGACGTGGTAGAACAGTGGACTCCAGGATTACACAAAACAGGAAATTGCTTTTCACGGGGTTTTATTATCGCCGGGTCCCATTTGCTCCCAGCACGTCTAAGCCAAATGCTTACTTGCCTTTGAACAAGCTGCAAATTTAGCAACAATTCAGAGATAGATACTAAAAGCCTGCTCCTGGCCTGACCCAGAATAACAAATTAAAGAAGAGGAAGAAGAAAGAGGCAGGAAAAGAGAAAACCTGCAGCAACCTTCATTTGTGAGTAGCTTATAGTTTTGTCAGGGAAAGAGGCACAGGTGTGAGTGACACGTCGGAAAATATTAGGAGATGCATCCTCGGCAGGGTGGCTGTGGGTGGCACAGCTCTAAGGAGGCAGTTCAGAAAGGCAGTGCTGTATTTAAAGATGGCTTTGTATTTGACAGGCAAAAGGAGGAGGGAGGGGAAAAGGAGGGAGGGAGGGATAATGGGAAGAAGGAAGGGAAAAAGGGAGGGAAGGAAGGAGAGAGGGAGGGGTAGAACAACACCAATAAGGAGGTGAGAAATGAGCAGGTGCAGGGCCAGCTACAGGGCTCAGTGGGTAAAGGGGGCTTGCCTTATAAGTATAGTGATATGAGTTTGATCCCTGAGACCCATGTAAAGGTTGAAGAAGTGAACCAACCCCACAAAATTGTCCTCTTGGGCCCTGTTTTGTTCCCAGCACCCACAACAGGCAGCCTGTCTCTTCCCTTAACTCCTTTTCCAGGTAACCCAACACCCACTTCTGAGGGTACTTGCAGAGACATGGTATGTGCGTGCACATACACACTTGCACACAAACACATACACACATACACACACACACACACCTGCACATAAAATGAAATTGGAAAAAATAAACCTTAAAACTCAGACTCACATCCAGATGTCTTGGCTTTTCAAGCTCTGGCTAGTAAGCCATGGTCTGAATTAAACTAAGAGAAAACTCAGTGTGGCCAGAGATTAAGAAAAGAAAAAAAAAAAAAAGACGACGACGACGAAGAAGGGAAGTCCACTTCTCTCAGAGATGCAAACCCAGGCTGTACTGTCAGGGTGGATTCACACTTGGGACTTCAACCCAGCTAACTGTCTGAAGCCTGGTACACTCCTGGAAGGGCCAAATGGCATCAAGGATAATCACCCAAAACTGGGAATATTGCAAATAGCAATCAGCTCCTGGATGAATAATGTGAAGTGTACACACAGCTACAGAGCAGTCCGACTTAGAGACAGAGGTACTGGTGTATCCATCTCTATGAAATGGCCCAAAGTGGCAAATCTAGAAAGATAGAAAGTAGGCCTGTAGTTGCCAGGGGCAAGTAAGAAAAGAGACAGACAGCAAATAGACCTGAGGTTTATGTGAGGGATACTGGAGAATCAGATGATGGTGCTGGCTGCACAAGTTTATGACTTTGCCTCATGTAACATGTCCAATCTAATGAAGTTTAGTATTTTTATAATGTACAAATTTATACCACAACAAAATGATTTGCTTTTTATGGGACATGGTTCTACTCTGTGTCAAGGCTGGCCTTGAAAACCTGTTCCTCCTGCCTCTAGCTTCTCAAAGATAGGACTGTGGGTGTCTTAGTTAAGTTTATTGCCATAAAGAGATACCACGGACAAGGCAACTCGTATAAAGACAAACATTCAGTTGGTGATGGCTGACCTTTCGGGGGTTCAGTCCATTATCATCATGGCAGGAAGCATAGCAGCCTGCAGAGACATGGTGCAGGAGAAAGAGCTGGGAGTCATATATCTTGACCTGAAAGGAGCCAGGAGACTCACTACTGCATGGGGCAGAGCTTCAGAATAGGACCTCAAAGCCCACCACACAGTGGCACATTTTCAGCCATAAGGTCACACTTACTCCAACAAAGCCACATATCTTTTTTTTAATATAACTCCAAAACATATTAACTGTACATTTTAAAGTAATACATCACTACTACTTTTTGTTTGTTTGTTTGCTTTTGTTTTTTTTTTTTTGGGGGGGGGGTTCTCTGTATATCCCTGGCTGTCCTGGAACTCACTCTGTAGATAAGGCTGGCCTCAAACTCAGAAATCCGCCTGCCTCTGCCTCCCAAGTGCTGAGATTAAAGATATGCACAATTAGACACACAGCACACTACTACACTTTTTTAAAAGGAACATAAATAGATAAAGTTTTTTGTTTGTTTGTTTTGTTTTTAGTAGAGCTTAAAAATCTTGGTTCTTATTGTGGTATAAGCCCAAAATAAGAACAATTTTTAGACATTGGAGTTCATTGTAATAAGGCTGTACTTAAATGCCCCTCACATCACCAAAGGATTTTACCTCCATAGTAGCTAAACTGAGAGTTGACAGTTCTGCTGCTCCAAGGAATGAATTGTAGGCATGATTTTTGGATACAGACTTCCTGCTATGGTCAAAGTTATTTGACGTGAGTGATTGTCTTCATTCTCAGCCCACAGGGAACAGTTTACAATCATTTGAGAAATGGTGTGTGTATTAAGATGGTCTATCCATGAAGTCATTCATCAACTGTTTCAATGAACAATGGTTCTGCTTGGAGGGTGGCACAGACATTAGGTGAGGGTAAGAATCTGGTTCGTTGGCTGTGATGATTTTGAAAAGCATTCAACTCAGAGAAAGAGTAACTTATAAAATCCTCTACTTCAAAATTGATACAATAGTTATAAATATCAAGCAAAGCATTCTGTCTCACTCTTTGTTGTTCTCTTACAAGGCACCTCCCAAATTAATTGTCTACATTACTTTTGAAGGCCACACCTCCTAGTAGTGCCACTTCTCCTGGGCCAACCATATTCAATCCACCACAGTAGGTATGTGCTACTGTACCTGTTTTGTTGGTGCAGGGTTGCCCGCGCAGTCTTCTCGCCAGCAAGAAGACACGCGGACACTAGGATCCTTCTGCATCAAGCGTTTATTGCCTCATCCAGAGGAAAAAAGGGCCGAGCCAATAATCGGCACTGCTTATATACACCACAGCGCAGCGTGTCCGTCCATGATTGGCTGTTTGCTCATCACCCCACATGACTTGGCGTCTTTTCACTCTACGCACATGCGCAAACAGTTGTTTACCAGGAGTCGACAGCGAATGTGGCGCCATCTTGTCAAGGCGAATGCCTCTCCAG